>NC_045721.1:29802096-29848551 GCF_009834535.1 Camelus ferus
AGCATATTGAGAGACGTTTGTTCATCTAGCATCAAGGGAACGGGTTGCAGGAGAAACTTTTACTGTAGTTTCTCAGTCTGTTTCCTAGTGCCGGTTTGAAGTTCCTGCAGTTTTCACTGTAAAACCGATTTGGAGCTAGTACCATCCCATATATATGTATGGAGAGGAGTTTGCAACTGAAAAGAAACTTTGTGTTCCCAACAAGCTTGGTGAAGGACGGCTTTCACACACACTTATCTCTCTGAACTGAGCATGCGGAGAGACGTTCGTTCATCTAGCACCAAGGGAACGGGTTGCAGGAGAAATTTTACTCTGGTATCTCAGTCTGTTTCCTATTGCCGGTTTGAAGTTCCTGCAGTTTTCACTGTAAGAATGAGTTGGATCTAGTACATCCCCATATATACGTATTGAGTGGAGTTTGCAAGTGAAAAAAATCTTTGTGTTCCCAACAAGCAAAATGAAGGACGGCTTTCACACACACTTATCTCTCAGAACTGAGCATGTGGACAGACGTTCGTTCATCTACCACCAAGGGAACGGGTTGCAGGAGAAACTTTTACTCTGGTTTCTCAGTCTGTTTCCTAGTGCTGGTTTGAAGTTCCTGCAGTTTTCACTGTAAAACCGAGTTGGAACTTGTACCTCCCCATATATATGTATGGTGTGAGTTTGCAACTTAAAAGAAACTTTGTGTTCCCAACAAGCTAGGTGAAGGACGGCTTTCACAAACAATTATCTCTCAGATCTGAGCATGTGGAGAGACGTTCGTTGTTCTAGCATCAAGGGAACGGGTTGCAGGGGAAACATTTTCTCTGGTTTCTCAGTCTGTTTTCCTAGTGCTGGTTTGAATTTAATGTATTTTTCACTCTAAAACGGTGTTTGAGCTAGTAATTCCCCATATAAATGAATGGATTGTACTTTGCAAGTGAAAGAATCTTTGTGTTCCCAACAAGATAGTTGTAATACGGCTTTCACACACACTTATCTCTCAGAACTGAGCAAGTGAAGAGTTGTTCGTTCACCTAGCACCAAGGGACCTGGTTGCAGGAGAAACTTTTACTCTGGGTTCTCAGTCTGTTTCCTAGTGCCAGTTTGAAGATCCTGAAGTTTTCACTGTAAAACAGAGTTGGAGCTAGTACCTCCCCATATATATATATGGAGTGGAGTTTGTAACTGAAAAGAGACTTTGTGTTCCCATCAAGCTAGGTGAAGGACGGCTTTCACACACAATTATCCCTCAGAACTGAGCATGTGTATAGTCGTTCGTTCATCTAGCAAAAATGGAACGGGTTGCAGGAGGAACTTTTACTCTGGTTTTTCAGTCTGTTTCCTAGTGTCGGTTTGATGTTCCTGCAGTTTTCACTGTAAAACCGAGTTAGAGCTAGTACCTCACTTATTTATGTATGCAGTGGAGTTTGCAACTGAAAAGAAACATTGTGATCCCATCAAGCTAGGTGAAGGACGGCTTTCACACACAATTATCCCTCAGAACTGAGCATGTGTATAGTCGTTCGTTCATCTAGCAAAAATGGAACGGGTTGCAGGAGGAACTTTTACTCTGGTTTTTCAGTCTGTTTCCTAGTGGCGGTTTGAAGTTCCTGCAATTTTCACTGTAAAACCGAGTTGGAGCTAGTACCTCCACACATATATATTTGGACAGAAGTATGCAACTGAAAAGAAACTTTGTTTTCCCAACAAGAAATGTGAAGGACGGCTTTCACACAAACTTATTTCTCAGAGCTGAGCATTTGGAGAGACGTTCGTTCATCTAGCACAAAGGGAAAGGGTTGCAGGAGAAATTTTACTCTGATTTCTCAGTCTGTTTCCTAGTGCCGGTTTGAAGTTCCTGCAGTTTTCACTGTAAAATCGAGTTGGCGCTAGTACCTCCCCATATATGTGTATGGAGTGGATTTTGCAACTGAAAAGAAACTTTGTGTTCCCCACAAGATAAGTGAAGGACGGGTTTCACACACACATATCTCTCAGAACTGAGCATGTGGAGAGACTTTCATTCATCTAGCACAAAGGGAACGGGTTGCAGTAAAAACATTTTCTCTGGTTTCTCAGGCTGTTTCCTAGGGCCGGTATGAAGTTCCTGCATTTTTCACTGTAAAACCGAGTTTGAGCTAGTACCTCCCCATATATATGAACACATTTGAGTTTGAAACTGAAAAGAAACATTGTGTTCCCAACAAGCTAGGTAAAGGACGGCTTTCACACACACTTATCTCTCAGAACTGAGCATGTGGAGAGACGATCGTTCAACTAGCACCAAGGGAACGGCTTGCAGGGAAACTTTTACTCTGGTTTCTCAGTCTGTTTCCTAGTGCCGTTTTGAAGTTCCTGCAGTTTTCACTGTAAAACCGATTTGGACCTTGTACCTACCCATATATATGTATGGAGTGGAGTTGCAACTGAAAAGAAACTGTGTGTTCCCAACAAGCTAGGTGAAGGACGGCTTTCACACACAATTTTCTCTCAGAACTGAGCATGTGGAAAGACTTTCGTTCATCTAGCACCAAGGGAACGGCTTGCAGGAGAAACTTTTACTCTGGTTTCTCAGTCTGTTTCCTAGTGCCAGTTTGAAGTTCCTGCAGTTTTCACTGTAAAATCGAGTTCGAGCTAGTACCTACCCATATATATGTATGGAGTGGAGTTGCAACTGAAAAGAAACTGTGTGTTCCCAACAAGCTATGTGAAGCACGGCTTTCACACACACTTAAATCTCAGAACAGAGCATGTTGAGAGACTTTCGTTCATCTAGCACCAAGGGAACGGGTTGCAGTAGAAACTTTTACTCTGGTTTCTCAGTCTGTTTCCTAGTGGCGGTTTGAATTTCCTGCAGTTTTCACTGTAAAGTAAAGTTGGAGCTGTACCTCACATATATATGTATGGAGTGGAGTTTGCAACTGAAAAGACACTTTGTGTTGCCAATAATCTAGGTGAAGGACGGCTTTCACACACACTTATCTCTCAGAACTGAGCATGTGAAGAGACGTTCATTCATCTAGCAACAAGGGAACGGTTTGCAGGAGAAACTTTTACTTTGGTTTCTCAGTCTGTTTCCTAGTGGCGGTTTGAAGTTCCTGCAGTTTTCACTGTAAAGTAAAGTTGGAGCTGTACCTCACATATATATGTATGGAGTGGAGTTTGCAACTGAAAAGACACTTTGTGTTGCCAATAATCTAGGTGAAGGACGGCTTTCACACACACTTATATCTCAGAAACTAGCATGTGGAGTGACGTTCGTTCATCTAGCACAAATGGAACGGGTTGCAGGAGGAACATTTTCTCTGTTTTCTCAGTCTGTTTCCTAGTGTCGGTTTGACGTTCCTGCAGTTTTCACCTAAAACCGAGTTGGAGCTAGTACCTCCCCCTATATATGTATGGAGTGGAGTTTGCAACTGAAGAGAAACCTTGTGTTCCCAACAAGATAGGAGAAGGACGGCTTGAACACACACTTATCTATCAGAAATTAGCATGTTTAGAGACGTTCTTTCATCTAGCACTAAGGGAACTTGTAGCAGGGGAAACTTTTACTCTGGCTTCTCAGTCTGTTTCCTAGTGGCGTTTTGAAATTCCTGCAGTTTTCACTCTAAAACCGAGTTGGAGCTAGTACCTCCCCAAAATATATATGGAATGGAATTTACAACTAAAAAGAAACTTTGTGTTCCCAAAAATCTAGGTGAAGGAAGGCGTTCACACACACATATCTCTCAGAACTGAGCATGTGGAGAGACGTTCGTTCATCAAGCACGAAGGGAACGGGTTGCAAGAGAAACTTTTACTCTGGTTTCTCAGTCTGTTTCCTAGTGCCGGTTTGAAATTCCTGCAGTTTTCACTGTAAAACCGATTTGCAGCTTGTACCTACCCACATATATGTAAGGATTGGTGTTTGCTGCTGAAAAGAAACATTGTGTTCCTAACAAGCTAGTTGAAGGACGGCTTTCAAAAACACTTATCTCTCAGAACTGAGCAACTGGAGAGATCTTCGTTCATCTAGCAAAAAGGGAACGGGTTGCAAGGGAAACTTTTCTCTGGTTTCTCAGTCTGTTTCCTAGTGCCGGTTTGAACTTCCTGCAGTTTTCAATTTAAAACAGATTTGGAGCTAGTACCTCTACATATATATATATGGAGTGAAGTATGCAACAGGAAAGAAGCTGTGTGTTCCCAACAAGTTAGTTGAAGGACGGCTTTAACACACCCTTATCTCCCAGAAGTAAAGATGTGGAGAGACGTTCGTTCACCTAGCACCAAGGGAACGGGTTGCAGGAGAAACTATTACTCTGGTTTGTCAGGATGTTTCCTAGTGCCGGTATGACGTTCCTGCAGTTTTCACTGTAAAAACGATTTGGAGCTAGTATATCGCCATATATATGTAAGAAGTAGAGTTTGCAACTGAAAAGATTCTTTGTGTTCCCAAAAAGTTAGGTGAAGGACGGCTTTCACACACACTTACCTCTCAGAAGTGAACATGTGGAGAGACATTCGTTCATCTAGCACAAAGGGAACGGGTTGCAGGAAAAAGTTTCTCTCTGGTTTCTCAGGCTGATTCTTAGGGCCGGTTTGAAGTTCCTGCATTTTTCACTGTAAAACTCAGTTGGAGCTAGTACCTCCCCATATATATGAACACAGTTGAGTTTGAAACAGAAAAGAAACATTGTGTTCCAAACAAGCTAGATGAAGGACGGCTTTCACACACACTTATCTCTCAAATCTGAGCATTTGGAGAGACGTTCTTTCATCTAGCACCAAGGGAACGGTTTGAAGTAGAAATTTTTACTCTGGTTTCTCAGTCTGTTTCCTAGTGGCGGTTTGAAGTTCCTGCAGTTTTCACTGTAGAATAGAGTTGGAGAAAGTACCTCCCCATATATAAGTATGGAGTGGATTTTGCAACTGAAAACAAACATTGTGTTCCCAACAAGCTAGGTGAAGGACGGCTTTCACACACACTTATCTCTCAGAACTGAGCATGTGAAGAGACGTTCGTTTCTAGCATCAAGTGAACGGATTGCAGGAGAAACTTTTACTCTGGTTTCTCAGTCTGTTTCCTAGTGCCGGTTTGAAGTTCCTGCAGTTTTCACTGTAAAACCGAGTTGGAGCTAGTACCTACCCATATATATGTATGGATTGGAGTTTGCAATTTAAAAGAAACTTTGTGTTCCCAACACGATAGTTGAAGGACGGCTTTCACACAAACTTATCTCTCAGAACTGAGCATGTGGAGAGACGATTGTTCATCTAGCACCAAGGGAACGGTTTGCAGGGAAACTTTTACTCTGGTTTCTCAGTCTTTTTCCTTCTGGCAGTTTGAATTTCCTGCAGTTTTCTCTGTAAAAAGACTTGGAGCTCGTACCTCCCCATATAAATGTATGGAGTGGAGTTTGCAACTTAAAAGAAACTTTGTGTTCCCAACAAGCTATGATAAGGACGGCTTTCACACACACTTATCTCTCAGAAATGAGCATGTGGAGAGACGTTCGTTCATATAGCACAAAGTGAACGGGTTGAAGGGAAACTTTTATTCTTGTTTCTCACTCTGTTTCCTAGTGTCGGTTTGATGTTCCTGCAGTTTTCACTGTAAAACCGAGTTAGAGCTAGTACCTCACTTATTTATGTATGGAGTGGAGTTTGCAACTGAAAAGAAACTTTGTGTTCTCATCAAGCTAGTTGAAGGACGGCTTTCACACACAATTATCCCACAGAACTGAGCATGTGAATAGTCGTTCGTTCATCTAGCAAAAATGGAACGGGTTGCAGGAGGAACTTTTACTCTGGTTTCTCAGTCTGTTTCCTAGTGGCGGTTTGAAGTCCCTGCAATTTTCACTGTAAAACCGAGTTGGAGCTATTACATCCACACATATATATTTGGACAGAAGTATGCAAACAGAAGTTTCCTAGTGGCGGTTTGAAGTCCCTGCAATTTTCACTGTAAAACCGAGTTGGAGCTAGTACCTCCCCATATATATGTATGGAGTGGAGTTTGCAAGTGAAAAGAAACTTTGTGTTCCCAACAAGCTTGGTGAAGGACGGCTTACACACACACGTATCCCTCTGAACTGAGCATGTGGAGAGACGTTCGTTCATCTAGCACCAAGAGAACGCGTTGCAGGAGAAATTTTACTCTGGTTTCTCAGTCTGTTTCCAATTGTCGGTTTGAAGTTCCTGCAGTTTTCACTGTAAGAATGAGTTGGAGCTAGTACCTCCCCATATATATGTATGGAGAGGAGTTTGCAAGTGAAAAAAAACGTTGTGATCCCAACAAGTTATGTGAACGAAGGCTTCACACACACTTATCTCTCAGAACTGAGCATATTGAGAGACGTTCGTTCATCTAGCATCAAGGGAACGGGTTGCATTTGAAACTTTTACACTGGTTTCTCAGTCTGTTTCCTAGTTCCGGTTTGAAGTTGTTGCAGTTTTCACTGTAAAACCGAGTTGGAACTTGTAACTTCACATATATATGTATGGAGTGGAGTTTGCAACTGAAAATAACTTTGTGTTCCCAACAAGCATGTTGAAGGTCGGCTTTCACACACACTTATCTCTCAGAACTGAGCATGTGGAGAGACGTTTGTTCATCTAGCACCAAGGGAACGGGTTGCAGGAGAAACTTTTACTCTGGTTTCTCAGTCTGTTTCCTATTGCCGGTTTGAAGTTCCTGCAGATTTCAGTGTAAGAATGATTTGGAGCCAGTACCTCCCCATATATATGTATGGAGAGGAGTTTGCAAGAGAAAACCAACTTTGTGTTCCCAACAAGTTATGTGAACGACAGCTTGACACACAATTATCTCTCAGAACTGAGCATGTGGAGAGACGTTTGTTCTTCTAGCACCAACTGAACGGGTTGCAGGAGAAACTTTTACTGTAGTTTCTCAGTCTGTTTCCTAGTGCCGGTTTGAAGTTCCTGCAGTTTTCACTGTAAAACCGATTTGGAGCTAGTACCATCCCATATATATGTATGGAGAGGAGTTTGCAACTGAAAAGAAACTTTGTGTTCCCAACAAGCTTGGTGAAGGACGGCTTTCACACACACTTATCTCTCTGAACTGAGCATGCGGAGAGACGTTCGTTCATCTAGCAACAAGGGAACGGGTTGCAGGAGAACTTTTACTCTGGTATCTCAGTCTGTTTCCTATTGCCGGTTTGAAGTTCCTGCAGTTTTCAGTGTAAGAATGAGTTGGATCTAGTACATCCCCATATATACGTATTGAGTGGAGTTTGCAACTGAAAAGAAACTTTGTGTTCCCAACAAGCAAAATGAAGGACGGCTTCACACACACTTATCTCTCAGAACTGAGCATGTGGACAGACGTTCGTTCATCTACCACCAAGGGAACGGGTTGCAGGAGAAACTTTTACTCTGGTTTCTCAGTCTGTTTCCTAGTGCTGGTTTGAAGTTCCTGCAGTTTTCACTGTAAAACCGAGTTGGAACTTGTACCTCCCCATATATATGTATGGTGTGGGGTTTGCAACTTAAAAGAAACTTTGTGTTCCCAACAAGCTAGGTGAAGGACGGCTTTCACAAACAATTATCTCTCAGATCTGAGCATGTGGAGAGACGTTCGTTCTTCTAGCATCAAGGGAACGGGTTGCAGGGGAAACATTTTCTCTGGTTTCTCAGTCTGTTTCCTAGTGCCGGTTTGAATTTAATGTACTTTTCACTCTAAAACGGTGTTGGAGCTAGTAATTCCCCATATAAATGAATGGATTGTACTTTGCAAGTGAAAAGAATCTTTGTGTTCCCAACAAGATAGTTGTAATACGGCTTTCACACACACTTATCTCTCAGAACTGAGCAAGTGAAGAGTTGTTCGTTCACCTAGCAACAAGGGACCTGGTTGCAGGAGAAACTTTTACTCTGGGTTCTCAGTCTGTTTCCTAGTGCCAGCTTGAAGATCCTGAAGTTTTCACTGTAAAACAGAGTTGGAGCTAGTACCTCCCCATATATATATATGGAGTGGAGTTTGTAACTGAAAAGAGACTTTGTGTTCCCAACAAGCTAGATGAAGTACGGCTTTCACACACACATATCTCTCAGAACTGAGAATGTGGAGAAACGTTCGTTCATCTAGCACCAAGGGAACTGTTTGCAGGAGAATCTTTTACTCTGGTTTCTCAGTCTGTTTCCTAGTGCCGGTTTGAAGTTCCTGCAGTTTTCACTGTAAAACCGAGTTAGAGCTTGTACCTCCCTATATATATGTATGGAGTGGTGTTTTCAACAGAAAAGAAACTTTCTGTTCCCAACAAGATAGGTGAAGGCCGGCTTTCACACACAATTATCTCTCAGAACTGAGCATGTGGAGAGACGTTCGTTCATCTAGCAAAAGTGAACGGGTTGCAGGAGAAACTTTTACTCTAGTTTCTCAGTCTGTTTCTTAGTGCAGATTTGAAGTTCCTGCAGTATTCACTATAAACCCGAGTAAGTGCTAGTACCTCCCATATATATGTATGCAGTGGAGTTTGCAAGTGAAAAGAAACTTTGTGTTCCCAACAAGATGTTGAAGGACGGCTTTCACACACACTTATATCTCAGAACTGAGCATGTGGAGAGACGTTCGTTCAAATAGCACAATGGGAACGGGTTTCAGGAGAAACTTTTACTCTAGTATCTCAGTCTGTTTCCTAGTGCAGATTTGAAGTTCCTGCAGTATTCACTGTAAACACGAGTAAGAGCTAGTACCTCCCCATATATATGTATGGAGTGGAGTTTGCAAGTGAAAAGAAACTTTGTGTTCCCAACAAGCTTGGTTAAGGACGGCTTTCACACACACTTATCTCTCTGAACTGAGCATGTGGAGAGACGTTCGTTCATCTAGCACCAAGGGAACGGGTTGCAGGAGAAATTTTACTCTGGTTTCTCAGTCTGTTTCCTAGTGCCGGTTTGAAGTTCCTGCAGTTTTCACTGTAAGAATGAGTTGGAGCTAGTACCTCCCCATATATATGTATGGAGAGGAGTTTGCCAGTGAAAAGAAACTGTGTTCCCAACAAGTTATGTGAACGACGGCTTCACGCACTCTTCTCTCTCAGAACTGAGCATGTTGAGAGACGTTCATTCATCTAGCACCAAGGGAACGGGTTGCATTAGAAAATTATACTATGGTTTCTCAGTCTGTTTCCTAGTGCCAGTTTGAAGTTGTTGCAGTTTTCACTGTAAAACGGAGTTGGAGCTTGTAACTCCCCATATATATATATGGAGTGGAGTTTGCAACTGAAAATAAACTTTGTGTTCCCAACAAGCATGTTGAAGGTCGGCTTTCACACACACTTATCTCTCAGAACTGAGCATGTGGAGAGACGTTTGTTCATCTAGCACCAAGGGAACGGGTTGCAGGAGAAACTTTTACTCTGTTTTCTCAGTCTGTTTCCTAGTGCCGGTTTGACGTTCCTGCAGTATTCTCTGTAAAATCGAGTTGGAGCTAGTACCTCACCATATATTTCTATGGAGTGGAGTTTGCAAGTGAAAAGAATCATTGTGTTCCCAACAAGCTTGTTGAAGGACGGCTTTCACACACACTTACTCTCGGAACAGAGCATGTGGAGAGACGTTCGTTCATCTAGCAACAACGGAACCGGTTGCAGGAGAAATTTTACTCTGGTTTCTCAGTCTGTTTCCTATTGCCGGTTTGAAGTTCCTGCCGTTTTCACTGTAAAACCGATTTGGAGCTAGTAACTCCCCATACATATGTATGGAGTGGAGTTTGCAACTGAAAATAATCATTGTGTTCCCAAAAACCAAGGTGAAGGACGGCTTTCACACACAAATATCTCTCAGAACTGAGCATGTGGAGAGACTTTCATTCAAATAGCACAAAGGGAACGGGTTGCAGGAGAAATTTTTACTCTGGTTTCTCAGTCTGTTTCCTAGTGCCGGTTTTAAGTTCTTGCAGTTTTCACTGTAAAACCGAGTTGGAGCTAGTACCTCCCCATATATATGTATGGAGTAGAGTTTGCAACTGAAAAGGAACTTTGTGTTCCCAACATGCTAGGTTAAGGACGGGTTTCACACACACTTATCTCTCTGAACTGAGCATGTGGAGAGACGTTCGTTCATCTAGCACAAAGAGAATGGTTTGCAGGAGAAACTATTTATCTGGTTTCTCAGTCTGTTTCCTAGTGCCGGTTTAAAGTTCCTGCACTTTTCACTGTAAAACCGAGTTGGAGCTAGTACCTCCCCATATATATGTATGGAGTAGAGTTTGCAACTGAAAAGGAACTTTGTGTTCCCAACAAGCATGTTGAAGGACGGCTTTCAAACACAATTATCTCTCTGAACTGAGCATGTGGAGAGACGTTCGTTCATCTAGCACCAAGGGAACGGGTTGCATTAGAAACTTTTACTCTGGTTTCTCTGTCTGGTTCCTAGTTCCGTTTTGAAGTTCCTGCAGTTTTCACTGTAAAACCGAGTTGGAGCTTGTACCTCCCCATATATATGTATGGAGTGGAGTTTGAAAATGAAAATAAACTTTGTGTTCCCAACAAGCAAGTTGAAGTTCGGCTTTCACACACAATTTTCTCTCAGACGTGAGCATGTGGAGAGACGTTCGTTCATCTAGCACCAAGGGAACGGGTTCCAGGAGATACTTTAGTCTGGTTTCTCAGTCTATATCCCAGTGCCGGTTTGAAGTTCCTGCAGTATTCTCTGTAAAACCGAGTTGGAGCTTGTACCTCCCAATATATATGTATGGAGTGGAGTTTGCAACTGAAAAGAAACTTTGTGTTCCCAACATGCTAGGTGCAGTACGGGATTCACACACAATTTTCTCTCAGAACTGAGAATGTGGAGAGACGTTCGTTCATTTAGCACCCAGGGAACGGCTTGCAGGAGAAATGTTACTCTGGTTTCTCAGTCTGTTTCCTAGTGCCAGTTTGAAGTTCCTGCAGTTTTCACTGTAAAACCGAGTTCGAGCTAGTACCTACCCATATATATGTATGGAGTGGAGTTGCAACTGAAAAGAAACTTTGTGTTCCCAAAAAGATAGGTGAAGGACAGCTTTCACACACACTTATCTCTCAGAACTGAGCATTTGGAGAGACGATCATTCATCTAGCACCAAGGGAACTGATTGCAGTAGAAATTTTTGCTCTGGTTTCTCAGTCTGTTTCCTAGTGCCAGTTTGAAGATCCTGCAGTTTTCTCTGTAAAGCAGAGTTGGAGCTAGTACCTCCCCATATATATGTATGGAGTGGAGTTTGCATTTGAAAAGAGACTTTGTGTTCACAACAAGATAGGTGAAGGACGGCTTTTACACACACATATCTCTCAGAACTGAGATTGTGGAGAGTATTTCGTTCATCTAGCACCAAGGGAACTGGTTGCAGGAGAAACTTTTACTCTGGTTTCTCAGTCTGTTTCCTAGTGCCTGTTTTAAGATCCTGCAGTTTTCACTGTAAGAACGATTTGGAGCTAGTACCTCCCCATATATATGTATGGAGTGGAGTTTGCAACTGAAAAGAAACTTTGTGTTCCCAACAAGCAAGGTGAAGGAGTGCTTTCACACACAATTATCTCTCAGAACTGAGCATGTGGAGAGACGTCCGTTCATCTACCACCAATGGAAATGGTTGCAGGAGAAACTTTACTCTGGTTTCTCAGTCTTTTTCCTAGTGCCGGTTTGAAGTTCCTGCAGTTTTCACTGGAAAACAGAGTTGGAGCTAGTACCTCCCCTTATATATGTATTGATTGTGGTTTGCAAGTGAAAAAAATCTTTGTGTTCCCAACAAGCAAAGTGAAGGACGGCTTTCACACGCACTTATTTCTCAGAACTGAGCATGTGGAGAAACTTTCGTTCATCTAGCACCAAGGGAACGGGTTGCAGGAGAAACTTTTACTCTGGTTTCTCAGTCTGTTTCCTAGTGCCGGTTTGAAGTTCCTGCAATTTACACTTTAAAACAGAGTTGGAACTTGGACCTCCCCATATAAATGTATGGATTGGAGTTTGCAAGTTAAAAGAAAATTTGTGTTCCCAACAAGCTAGGTGGAGGACGGCTTTCACACACACATATCTCTCAGAACTGAGCATTTGGAGAAAAGTTCGTTCATCTAGCTCAAAGGGAACGGGTTGCAGGGGAAACATTTTCTCTGGTTTCTCAGTCTGTTTCCTAGTGCCGGTATGAATTTAATGTACTTTTCACTCTAAAACCGAGTTGGAGCTAGTAACTCCCCATATATATGAATGGAGTGTTCTTTGCAAGTGAAAAGAATCTTTGTGTTCCCAACAAGCTAGTTGTAATACGGCTTTCACACACGCATACCTCTCAGAACTGAGAATGTGGAGAGACGTTCGTTCATCTAGCAACAAAGGGAACGGTTTGCAGGAGAATCTTTTACTCTGGTTTCTCAGTCTGTTTCCTAGTGCCGGTTTGAAGTTCCTGCAGTTTTCACTGTAAAACCGAGTTGGAGCTTGTACCTCCCCATATATATGTATGGAGTGGTGTTTTCAACAGAAAAGAAACTTTCTGTTCCCAACAAGATAGGTGAAGGCCGGCTTTCACACACAATTATCTCTCAGAACTGAGCATGTGGAGAGACGTTCGTTCATCTAGCACCAAGTGAACGGGTTGCAGGAGAAATTTTACTCTAGTTTCTCAGTCTGTTTCTTAGTGCAGATTTGAAGTTCCTGCAGTATTCACTGTAAACCCGAGTAAGTGCTAGTACCTCCCATATATATGTATGCAGTGGAGTTTGCAAGTGAAAAGAAACTTTGTGTTCCCAACAAGATTGTTGAAGGACGGCTTTCACACACACTTATATCTCAGAACTGAGCATGTGGAGAGACGTTCGTTCAAATAGCACAATGGGAACGGGTTTCAGGAGAAACTTTTACTCTAGTATCTCAGTCTGTTTCCTAGTGCAGATTTGAAGTTCCTGCAGTATTCACTGTAAACACGAGTAAGAGCTAGTACCTCCCCATATATATGTATGGAGTGGAGTTTGCAAGTGAAAAGAAACTTTGTGTTCCCAACAAGCTTGGTTAAGGACGGCTTTCACACACACTTATCTCTCTGAACTGAGCATGTGGAGAGACGTTCGTTCATCTAGCACCAAGGGAACGGGTTGCAGGAGAAATTTTACTCTGGTTTCTCAGTCTGTTTCCTAGTGCCGGTTTGAAGTTCCTGCAGTTTTCACTGTAAGAATGAGTTGGAGCTAGTACCTCCCCATATATATGTATGGAGAGGAGTTTGCCAGTGAAAAGAAACTTTGTGTTCCCAACAAGTTATGTGAACGACGGCTTCACGCACTCTTCTCTCTCAGAACTGAGCATGTTGAGAGACGTTCATTCATCTAGCACCAAGGGAACGGTTTGCAGGAGGAACTTTTACTCTGGTTTCTCAGTCTGTTTCCTAGTGCCGGTTTGAAGTTGTTGCAGTTTTCACTGTAAAACGGAGTTGGAGCTTGTAACTCCCCATATATATGTATGGAGTGGAGTTTGCAACTGAAAATAACTTTGTGTTCCCAACAAGCATGTTGAAGGTCGGCTTTCACACACACTTATCTCTCAGAACTGAGCATGTGGAGAGACGTTTGTTCATCTAGCACCAAGGGAACGGGTTGCAGGAGAAACTTTTACTCTGTTTTCTCAGTCTGTTTCCTAGTGCCGGTTTGAAGTTCCTGCAGTTTTCACTCTAAAATCGAGTTGGAGCTAGTACCTCCCCATAAGTATGTATGGAGTGGATTTTGCAAATGAATATAATCATTGTGTTCCCAAAAAGAAAGGTGAAGTACGGCTTTCACACACACTTATCTCTCAGAACTTAGCATGTGGAGAGACGTTCGTTCATCTAGCACCAAGGGAACGGGTTGCAGGAGAAACTTTTACTCTGGTTTCTCAGTCTGTTTCCTAGTGACGGTTTGAAGTTCCTGCCGTTTTCACTGTAAAACCGAGTTGGAGCTAGTACCTCCCCATACATATGTATGGAGTGGAGTTTGCAACTGAAAATAATCATTGTGTTCCAAAAAACCAAGGTGAAGGACGGCTTTCACACACAAATATCTCTCAGAACTGAGCATGTGGAGAGACTTTCATTCAAATAGCACAAAGGGAACGGGTTGCAGGAGAAATTTTTACTCTGGTTTCTCAGTCTGTTTCCTAGTGCCGGTTTTAAGTTCCTGCAGTTTTCACTGTAAAACCGAGTTGGAGCTAGTACCTCCCCATATATATGTATGGAGTAGAGTTTGCAACTGAAAAGGAACTTTGTGTTCCCAACATGCTAGGTTAAGGACGGGTTTCACACACACTTATATCTCAGAACTTAGCATGTGGAGAGACGTTCGTTCATCTAGCACAAAGAGAATGGTTTGCAGGAGAAACTATTTATCTGGTTTCTCAGTCTGTTTCCTAGTGCCGGTTTTAAGTTCCTGCACTTTTCACTGTAAAACCGAGTTGGAGCTAGTACCTCCCCATATATATGTATGGAGTAGAGTTTGCAACTGAAAAGGAACTTTGTGTTCCCAACAAGCATGTTGAAGGACGGCTTTCAAACACAATTATCTCTCTGAACTGAGCATGTGGAGAGACGTTCGTTCATCTAGCACCAAGGGAACGGGTTGCATTAGAAAATTTTACTCTGGTTTCTCTGTCTGTTTCCTAGTTCCGTTTTGAAGTTCCTGCAGTTTTCACTGTAAAACCGAGTTGGAGCTTGTACCTCCCCATATATATGTATGGAGTGGAGTTTGAAACTGAAAATAAACTTTGTGTTCCCAACAAGCAAGTTGAAGTTCGGCTTTCACACACACTTTTCTCTCAGACGTGAGCATGTGGAGAGACGTTCGTTCATCTAGCACCAAGGGAACGGGTTCCAGGAGATACTTTACTCTGGTTTCTCAGTCTATATCCCAGTGCCGGTTTGAAGTTCCTGCAGTATTCTCTGTAAAACCGAGTTGGAGCTTGTACCTCCCAATATATATGTATGGAGTGGAGTTTGCAACTGAAAAGAAACTTTGTGTTCCCAACATGCTAGGTGCAGTACGGGATTCACACACAATTTTTTCTCAGAACTGAGCATCTGGAGAGACGTTCGTTCATTTAGCACCAAGGGAACGGCTTGCAGGAGAAATTTTACTCTGGTTTCTCAGTCTGTTTCCTAGTGCCAGTTTGAAGTTCCTGCAGTTTTCACTGTAAAACCGAGTTCGAGCTAGTACCTACCCATATATATGTATGGAGTGGAGTTGCAACTGAAAAGAAACTTTGTGTTCCCAAAAAGATAGGTGAAGGACAGCTTTCACACACACTTATCTCTCAGAACTGAGCATTTGGAGAGACGATCATTCATCTAGCACCAAGGGAAACTGATTGCAGTAGAAATTTTTGCTCTGGTTTCTCAGTCTGTTTCCTAGTGCCAGTTTGAAGATCCTGCAGTTTTCACTGTAAAGCAGAGTTGGAGCTAGTACCTCCCCATATATATGTATGGAGTGGAGTTTGCATTTGAAAAGAGACTTTGTGTTCAAAACAAGATAGGTGAAGGACGGCTTTTACACACACATATCTCTCAGAACTGAGATTGTGGAGAGTATTTCGTTCATCTAGCACCAAGGGAACTGGTTGCAGGAGAAACTTTTACTCTGGTTTCTCAGTCTGTTTCCTAGTGCCTGTTTTAAGATCCTGCAGTTTTCACTGTAAGAACGATTTGGAGCTAGTACCTCCCCATATATATGTATGGAGTGGAGTTTGCAAGTGAAAAGAAACTTTGTGTTCCCAACAAGCTATGTGAAGCACGGCTTTCACACACACTTAACTCTCAGAACTGAGCATGTTGAGAGACGTTCGTTCATCTAGCACCAAGGGAACGGGTTGCAGTAGAAACTTTTACTCTGGTTTCTCAGTCTGTTTCCTAGTGCCGGTTTGAAGTTCCTGCAGTTTTCACTGGAAAACCGAGTTGGAGCTAGTACCTCCCCTTATATATGTATTAATTGTGGTTTGCAAGTGAAAAAAATCTTTGTGTTCCCAACAAGGAAAGTGAAGGACGGCTTTCACACGCACTTATCTCTCAGAACTGAGCATGTGGAGAAACTTTCGTTCAAATAACACAAAGGGAAAAGGTTGCAGGAGAAATTTTACTCTGGTTTCTCAGTCTGTTTCCTAGTGCCGTTTGAATTTCCTGCAATTTACACTGTAAAACAGAGTTGGAGCTGGTACCTCCCCATATATATGTATGGAATGGAGTTTGCAAGTTAAAAGAAACTTTGTGTGCCCAACAAACTTGGTGGAGGACGGCTTTCACACACACATATCTCTCAGAACTGAGCATTTGGAGAAAAGTTCGTTCATCTAGCTCAAGGGAACGGGTTGCAGGGGAAACATTTTCTCTGGTTTCTCAGTCTGTTTCCTAGTGCCGGTTTGAATTTAATGTACTTTTCACTCTAAAACCGAGTTGGAGCTAGTAACTCCCCATATATATGAATGGAGTGTTCTTTGCAAGTGAAAAGAATCTTTGTGTTCCCAACAAGCTAGTTGTAATACGGCTTTCACACACACATATCTCTCAGAACTTAGAATGTGGAGAGACGTTCGTTCATCTAGCAACAAAGGGAACGGTTTGCAGGAGAAACTTTTACTCTGATTTCTCAGTCTGTTTCCTTGTGCCGGATTCAACTTCCTGCTGTTTTCACTGTAAAACTAATTTGGAGCTAGTACCACCCCATATATATGTATGGAGAGGTGTTATAACTGAAAAGAAACTTTGTGTTCCCAACAAGCTAGGTGAAGGAAGGCTTTCACACACACTTATCTCTCAGAACTGAGCATGTGGAGAGACGTTCGTTCACCTAGCACCAAGGGAACAGTTTGCAGGAGAAACTTTTACTCTGTTTTCTCAGTGATTCCTAATGCCGGTTTGAAGTTCCTGCAGTTTTCACTCTAAAACCGAGTTGGAGCTAGTACCTCCCAATACGTATGTATGGAGTGGATTTTGCAAATGAATATAATCTTTGTGTTCCCAACAAGAAAGTTGTAGGACGGCTTTCACACACACATATATCTCAGAAATAAGCATGTGGAGAGACGTTCGTTCAAATACCACAAAGGGAACTGGTTGCAGGAGAAACTTTTACTCTAGTTTCTCAGTCTGTTTCCTAGTGCAGATTTGAAGTTTCTGCAGTTTTAACTGTAAACACGAGGTAGAGCTAGTACCTCCACATATATATGTATGGGGTGGAGTTTTCAATTGAAAAGAAACATTGTGTTCCCAACAAGCTAGGTGAAGGACGGCGTTCACACACACATATCTTTCAGAAATGGACATGTGGAGAGACGTTCGTTCATCTAGCACCAATGGAAAGGTTTGCATGGGAAACTTTTACTCTGGATTCTCAGTCTGTTTCCTAGTACCGGTTTGAAGTTCCTGCCGTTTTCACTGTAAAACCGAGTTGGAGCTTGTACCTCCCCATATACATGTATGGAGTGGAGTTTGCAACTGAAAATAATCATTGTGTTCCCAACAAGCAAGGTGAAGGACGTCTTTCACACACAAATATCTCTCAGAACTGAGCATGTGGACAGACGTTCGTTCATCTAGCACCAAGGGAACGGGTTGCAGGAGAAACTTTTACTCTGGTTTCTCAGTCTGTTTCCTAGTACCGGTTTGAAGTTCCTGTAGTTTTCACTCTAAAACCGAGTTGGAGCTAGTACCTCCCCATACGTATGTATGGATTGGATTTTGCAAATGAAAATATTCATTGTGTTCCCAACAAGAAATTTTAAGGAAGGCTTTCACACACACATATATCTCAGAACTGAGCATGTGGAGAGACGTTCGTTCAAATAGCACAAAGGGAACGGTTTGCAGGAGAAACTTTTACTCTAGTATCTCAGTGTGTTTCCTAGTGCAGATTTGAACTTCCTACAGTATTCACTGTAAACACGAGTAAGAGCTAGTACCTCCCCATATATATGTATGGAATGGAGTTTGCAAGTGAAAAGAAACTTTGTGTTCCCAACAAGCTTGGTGAAGGACGGCTTTCACACACACTTATCTCTCGGACAGAGAATGTGGAGAGACGTTCGTTCATCTAGCAAAAACGGAACGAGTTGCAGGAGAAATTTTACTCTGGTTTCTCAGTCTGTTTCCTATTGCCCGTTTGAATTTCCTGCAGATTTCAGTGTAACAATGAGTTGGAGCTAGTACCTCCCCATATATATGTATGGAGAGGAGTTTGCAAGTGAAAACAAACTTTGTGTTCGCAACAAGCTATGCGAAGCACGGCTTTCACACACACTTAACTCTCAGAACTGAGCATGTTGAGAGACTTTCGTTCATATAGCACAAAGGGAACGGGATGCAGTAGAAACTTTTACTCTGGTTTCTCAGTCTGTTTCCTAGTGCCGGTTTGGAGTTCCTGCAGTTTTCACTGTAAAACCGAGTTGGAGCTAGTACATTCCCATATATATGTATGGAGTGGAGTTTGCAACTTAAAAGAAAATTTGTGTTCCCAACAAGCTAGTTGAAGGATGGCTTTCACAAACAATTATCTCTCAGATCTGAGCATGTGGAGGGACGTTCGTTCATCTAGCACCAAGGGAACGGGTTGCAGGAGAAATTTTACTCTGGTTTCTCAGTCTGTTTCCTAGTTCCGTTTTGAATTTAATGTAGTTTTCACTCTAAAACCGAGTTGGAGCTAGTAACTCCCCATATATATGAATGGCGTGTACTTTGCAAGTGAAAAGGATCTTTGTGTTCCCAACAAGCTAGTTGTAATACGGCTTTCACACACACTTTTATCTCAGAACTGAGCATGTGGATTGACGTTCGTTCAAATAGCACAATGGGAACGGGTTGCAGGAGAATCTTTTACTCTAGTATCTCAGTCTGTTTCCTAGTGCTGGTTTGAAATTCCTGCAGTTTTCAGTGTAAAACCGAGTTGGAACTTGTACCTCCCCATATATATGTATGGTGTGGGGTTTGCAACTTAAAAGAAACTTTGTGTTCCCAACAAGCTAGGTGAAGGACGGCTTTCACAAACAATTATCTCTCAGATCTGAGCATGTGGAGAGACGTTCGTTCATCTAGCACCAAGGGAACGGGTTGCAGGGGAAGCATTTTCTCTGGTTTCTCAGTCTGTTTCCTAGTGCCGGTTTGAATTTAATGTATTTTTCACTCTAAAACCGTGTTGGAGCTAGTAATTCCCCATATAAATGAATGGAGTGTACTTTGCAAGTGAAAAGAATCTTTGTGTTCCCAACAAGCTAGTTGTAATACGGCTTTCACACACACTTATCTCTCAGAACTGAGCAAGTGGAGAGTTGTTCGTTCACCTAGCACCAAGGGACCTGGTTGCAGGAGAATCTTTTACTCTGGGTTCTCAGTCTGTTTCCTAGTGCCAGTTTAAAGATCCTGAAGTTTTCACTGTAAAACAGATTTGGAGCTAGTACCTCCCCATATATATATATGGAGTGGAGTTTGTAACTGAAAAGAGACTTTGTGTTCCCAACAAGCTAGATGAAGTACGGCTTTCACACACACATATCTCTCAGAACTGAGAATGTGGAGAAACGTTCGTTCATCTAGCACCAAGGGAACTGTTTGCAGGGGAAACTTTTACTCTGGGTTCTCAGTCTGTTTCCTAGTGCCGGTTTGAAGTTCCTGCAGTTTTCACTGTAAAACCGAGTTGGAGCTTGTACCTCCCCATATATATGTATGGAGTGGTGTTTTCAACAGCAAAGAAACTTTCTGTTCCCAACAAGATAGGTGAAGGCCGGCTTTCACACACAATTATCTCTCAGAACTGAGCATGTGGAGAGACGTTCGTTCATCTAGCACCAAGTGAACGGGTTGCAGGAGAAACTTTTACTCTAGTTTCTCAGTCTGTTTCTTAGTGCAGATTTGAAGTTCCTGCAGTATTCACTGTAAACACGAGTAAGTGCTAGTACCTCCCATATATATGTATGGAGTAGAGTTTGCAAGTGAAAAGAAAATTTGTGTTCCCAACAAGATTGTTGAAGGACGGCTTTCACACACAATTATATCTCAGAACTGAGCATGTGGAGAGACGTTCGTTCAAATAGCACAATGGGAACGGGTTTCAGGAGAAACTTTTACTCTAGTATCTCAGTCTGTTTCCTAGTGCAGATTTGAAGTTCCTGCAGTATTCACTGTAAACACGAGTAAGAGCTAGTACCTCCCCATATATATGTATGGAGTGGAGTTTGCATGTGAAAAGAAACTTTGTGTTCCCAACAAGCTTGGTGAAGGACGGCCTTCACACACACTTATCTCTCTGAACTGAGCATGTGGAGAGACGTTCGTTCATCTAGCACCAAGGGAACGGGTTGCAGGAGAAATTTTACTCTGGTTTCTCAGTCTGTTTCCTAGTGCCGGTTTGAAGTTCCTGCAGTTTTCACTGTAAGAATGAGTTGGAGCTAGTACCTTCCCATATATATGTATGGAGAGGAGTTTGCCAGTGAAAAGAAACTTTGTGTTCCCAACAAGTTATGTGAACGACGGCTTCACGCACTCTTATCTCTCAGAACTGAGCATGTTGAGAGACGTTCATTCATCTAGCAACAAGGGAACGGGTTGCATTATAAACTTTTACTCTCGTTTCTCAGTCTTTTTCCTAGTGCCCGTTTGAAGTTGTTGCAGTTTTCACTGTAAAACGGAGTTGGAGCTTGTGACTCCCCATATATATGTATGGAGTGTAGTTTGCAACTGAAAATAAACTTTGTGTTCCCAACAAGCAAGTTGAAGGTCGGCTTTCACACACACTTATCTCTCAGAACTGAGCATGTGGAGAGACGCTTGTTCATCTAGCACCAAGGGAACGGGTTGCAGGAGAAACTTTTACTCTGTTTTCTCAGTCTGTTTCCTAGTGCCGGTTTGAAGTTCCTGCAGTTTTCTCTGTAAAACCGTGTTGGAGCTAGTACCTCCCCATGTATTTCTATGGAATGGAGTTTGCAAGTGAAAAGAATCTTTGTGTTCCCAACAAGCTTGTTGAAGGACGGCTTTCACACACACTTACTCTCGGAACAGAGCATGTGGAGAGACGTTCGTTCATCTAGCAACAACGGAACCGGTTGCAGGAGAAATTTTACTCTGGTTTCTCAGTCTGTTTCCTATTGCCGGTTTGAAGTTCCTGCAGATTTCAGTGTAAGAATGAGTTGGATCTAGTACCTCCCCATATATATGTATGGAGAGGAGTTTGCAAGTGAAAACAACTTTGTGTTCCCAACAAGTTATGTGAACGACGGCTTGACACACACTTATCTCTTACAATTGAGCATGTGGAGAGACGTTCGTTCATTTTGCACCAAGGGAACGGATTGCATTAGAAACTTTTACTCTGGTTTCTCAGTCGGTTTTCTAGTGCCAGTTTGAAGTTCCTGCAGTTTTCACTGTAAAACAGAGTTGGAGCTTGTACCTCCCCATACACATGTATGGAGTGGAGATAGCAACTGAAAAGAAATTTTGTGTTCCCAAAAAGCTAGGTGAAGTACGGCTTTCACACACACATATCTCTCAGAAATGGACATGTGGAGAGACGTTCGTTCATCTAGCACCAAGGGAATGGTTTGTAGGAGAAACTTTTACTCTGGTTCCTAAGTCTGTTTCCTAGTGCCGGTTTGAAGTTCTTGCAGTTTTCACTGTAAAACCGAGTCGAGCTTGTACCTCCCCATTTATATGTATGGAGTGGTGTTTTCAACAGAAAAGAAATTTTCTGTTCCCAACAAGCTAGGTGAAGGCCGGCTTTCACACACAATTTTCTCTCAGAACTGAGCATGTGGAGAGACGTTTGTTCATCTAGCACCAAGTGAACGGGTTGCAGGAGAAACTTTTACTGTAGTTTCTCAGACTGTTTCCTAGTGCCGGTTTGAAGTTCCTGCAGTTTTCACTGTAAAACCGATTTGGAGCTAGTACCAACCCATATATATGTATGGAGAGGAGTTTGCAACTGAAAAGAAACTTGGTGTTCCCAACAAGCTAGGTGAAGTAAGGATTTCACACACACATATCTCTCAGAACTGAGCATGTGGAGAGACGTTCGTTCACCCAGCACCAAGGGAATGTTTTAAAGTAGATACTTTTACTCTGTTTTCTCAGTCTGATTCCTAATGCCTGTTTGAAGTTCCTGCAGTTTTCACTCTAAATCCGAGTTGGAGCTAGTACATCCCCATAAGTATGTATGGAGTGGATTTTGCAAATGAATGTAATCATTGTGTTCCAAACAAGAAAGGTGAAGTACGGCTTTCACAGACACTTTTCTCTCAGAACTTATCATGTGGAGAGACGTTCGTTCATCTAGCACCAAGGGAACGGGTTGCAGGAGAAACTTTTTCTCTGGTTTCTCAGTCTGTTCCTAGTACCGTTTTGAAGTTCCTGCCGTTTTTCACTGTAAAACGGAGCTGGAGCTAGTACCTCACCATACATATGTATGGAGTGGAGTATGCAACTGAAAATAATCATTGTGTTCCCAAAATCCAAGGTGAAGGACGGCTTTCACACACAAAATCTCTCAGAACTGAGCATGTGGAAAGACTTTCATTCAAATAGCACAATGGGAACGGGTTGCAGGAGAAATTTTTTACTCTGGTTTCTCAGTCTGTTTCCTAGTGCCGATTTTAAGTTCCTGCAGTTTTCACTGTAAAACCGAGTTGGAGCTAGTACCTCCCCATATATATGTATGTAGTAGGGTTTGCAACTGAAAAGAAACTTTGTGTTCCCAACAAGCTTGTTGAAGGACGGCTTTCACACACACTTATCTCTCAGAACTGAGCTTGTGGAGAGACGTTCGTTCACCTAGCACCAAGGGAACGGTTTGCAGGAGAAATTTTTACTCTGGTTTCTCAGTCTGATTCCTAGTGCAGATTTGAAGTTCCTACAGTATTTACTGTAAACACGAGTAAGAGCTAGTACCTCCCCATATATATGTATGGAGTGGAGTTTGCAAGTGAAAAGAAACTTTGTGTTCCCAACAAGCTTGGTGAAGGACGGCTTTCACACACACTTATCTCTCAGAACTGAGCTTGTGGAGAGACGTTCGTTCACCTAGCACCAAGGGAACGGTTTGCAGGAGAAACTTTTACTCTGGTTTCTAAGTCTGTTTCCTATTACCGGTTTGAAGTTCCTGCCGTTTTCACTGTAAAACCGAGTTGGAGCTAGTACCTCCCCTTACATATGTATGGAGTGGAGTTTGCAAATTAAAATAAACATTGTGTTCCCAAAAAGCAAGGTGAAGGACGGCTTTCACACACAAATATCTCTCAGAACTGAGCATGTGGAGAGACTTTCGTTCAAATAGCACAAAGGGAACGGGTTGCAGGAGAAACTTTTACTCTGGATTCTCAGTCTGTTTCCTAGTGCAGATTAGAAGTTCCTGCAATTTTCACTGTAAACACGAGTTAGAGCTAGTACCTCCACATATATATATATGGAGTGGAGTTTGCAACTTAAAAGGAACTTTGTGTTCCCAACATGCTAGGTTAAGGACGGGTTTCACACACACTTATATCTCAGAACTGAGCATGTGGAGAGACGTTCGTTTATCTAGCACAAAGAGAATGGTTTGCTGGAGAAACTATTTATCTGGTTTCTCAGTCTGTTTCCTAGTGCCGGTTTTAAGTTCCTGCACTTTTCACTGTAAAACCGAGTTGGAGCTAGTACCCTCCCCATATATATGTATGGAGTAGAGTTTGCAACTGAAAAGGAACTTTGTGTTCCCAACAAGCATGTTGAAGGACGGCTTTCAAACACACTTATCTCTCTGAACTGAGCATGTGGAGAGACTTTCGTTCATCTAGCACCAAGGGAACGGGTTGCATTAGAAACTTTTACTCTGGTTTCTCTGTCTGTTTCCTAGTTCCGTTTTGAAGTTCCTGCAGTTTTCACTGTAAAACCGAGTTGGAGCTTGTACCTCCCCATATATATGTATGGAGTGGAGTTTGCAACTGAAAATAAACTTTGTGTTCCCAACAAGCAAGTTGAAGTTCGGCTTTCACACACTCTTTTCTCTCAGACCTGAGCATGTGGAGAGACGTTCGTTCATCTAGCACCAAGGGAACGGGTTCCAGGAGATATTTTACTCTGGTTTCTCAGTCTATATCCCAGTGCCGGTTTGAAGTTCCTGCAGTTTTCTCTGTAAAACCGAGTTGGAGCTTGTACCTCCCAATATATATGTATGGAGTGGAGTTTGCAACTGAAAAGAAACTTTGTGTTCCCAACATGCTAGGTGCAGTACGGATTTCACACACAATTTTCTCACAGAACTGAGCATGTGGAGAGACGTTCGTTCATTTAGCACCAAGGGAACGGCTTGCAGGAGAAATTTTACTCTGGTTTCTCAGTCTGTTTCCTAGTGCCAGTTTGAAGATCCTGCAGTTTTCACTGTAAAGCAGAGTTGGAGCTAGTACCTCCCCATATATATGTATGGAGTGGAGTTTGCATTTGAAAAGAGACTTTGTGTTCACAACAAGATAGGTGAAGGACAGCTTTTACACACAAATATCTCTCAGAACTGAGATTGTGGAGAGTATTTCGTTCATCTAGCACCAAGGGAACTGGTTGCAGGAGAAACTTTTACTCTAGTTTCTCAGTCTGTTTCCTAGTGCCGGTTTGAATTTCCTGCAGTTTTCACTGGAAAACAGAGTTGGTGCTAGTACCTCCCCTTATATATGTATTGATTGGGGTTTGCAAGTGAAAAAAATCTTTGTGTTCCCAACAAGCAAAGTGAAGGACGTCTTTCACACGCACTTATCTCTCAGAACTGAGCATGTGGAGAGACTTTCGTTCAAATAACACAAAGGGAAAAGGTAGCAGGAGAAATTTTACTCTGGTTTCTCAGTCTGTTTCCTAGTGCCGTTTTGAAGTTCCTGCAATTTACACTGTAAAACTGAGTTGGATCTACTACCTCCCCATATATATGTATGGAATGGAGTTTGCAAGTTAAAAGAAACTTTGTGTGCCCAACAAACTTGGTGGAGGACGGCTTTCACACACACATATTTCTCAGAACTGAGCATTTGGAGAAAAGTTCGTTCATCTAGCTCAAAGGGAACGGGTTGCAGGGGAAACATTTTCTCTGGTTTCTCAGTCTGTTTCCTAGTGCCGGTTTGAATTTAATGTACTTTTCACTCTAAAACCGAGTTGGAGCTAGTAACTCCCCATATATATGAATGGAGTGTTCTTTGCAAGTGAAAAGAATCTTTGTGTTCCCAACAAGCTAGTTGTAATACGGCTTTCACACACACATATCTCTCAGAACTGAGAATGTGGAGACACGGTCGTTCATCTAGCACCAACGGAACGGTTTGCAGGAGAAACTTTTACTCTGCTTTCTCAGTTTTTTCCTAGTGCCGGTTTGAAGTTCCTGCAGTTTTCACTGTAAAACCGAGTTGGAGCTTGTACCTCCCCATATATATGTATGGAGTGGTGTTTTCAACAGAAAAGAAACCATCTGTTCCCAACAAGCTAGGTGAAGGCCGGCTTTCACACACAATTAACTCTCAGAACTGAGAATGTGGAGAGATGTTCGTTCATCTAGCACCAACGGAACGGGTTGCAGGAGAAATTTTACTGTAGTTTTCTCAGCCTGTTTCCTAGTGCCAGTTGAATTTTCCTGCAGTTTTCACTGTAAAATCGATTAGGAGCTAGTACCACCCCATATATATGTATGGAGAGGAGTTTGCAATTGAAAAGAAACTTTGTGTTCCAACAAGCTAGGTAATGGAAGGCTTTCACACACACATATCTCTCAGAACTTAGCATGTGGAGAGACGTTCGTTCACCTAGCACGAAGGGAACGGTTTGCAGGAGAAACTTTTACTCTGGTTTCTCAGTTGATTCCTAATGCCAGTTTGAAGATCCTGCAGTTTTCACTCTAAAACCGAGTTGGAGCTAGTCACCTCCCCATACGTATGTATGGATTGGATTTTGCAAATGAAAATATTCATTGTGTTCCCAACAAGAAAGGTGAAAACGGCTTTCACACACACTTATATCTCAGAACTGAGCATGTGGAGAGACGTTCGTTCAAATAGCACAATGGGAACGGGTTGCAGGAGAAACTTTTACTCTAGTTTCTCAGTCTGTTTCCTAGTGCAGATTTGAAGTTCCTGCAGTTTTCACTGTAAACACGAGTTAGAGCTAGTACCTCCCCATATATATGTATGGAGTGGAGTTTGCAAGTGAAAAGAAACTTTGTGTTCCCAACAAGCTTGGTGAAGGACGGCTTTCACACACACTTAACTCTCTGAACTGAGCATGTGGAGAGACGTTCGTTCATCTAGCCTCAAGGGAACGAGATGCAGGAGAAATTTTACTCTGGTTTCTCAGTCTGTTTCCTATGTCGGGTTGAATTCGTGCAGTTTTCTCTGTACAACCGAGTTGGAGCTAGTACCTCCCCATATATTTCTATGGAGTGTAGTTTGCAAGTGAAAAGAATCTTGTGTTCCCAACAAGCTTGTGAAGACGGCTTTCACACACACTTATCTCTCAGAACTGAGCATGTGGAGAGACATTCGTTCATTAGCACCAAGGGAAAGGTTGCAGGAGAAACATTTACTCTGGATTCTAAGTATGTTTCCTAGTGCCGGTATGAAGTTCCTGCCGTTTTCACTGTAAAACCGAGTTGGAGTTTTACCTCCCCATATACATGTATGGGTGGAGTTTGGCAACTGAAAATAATCATTGTGTTCCCAACCAAACAAGGTGAAGGACGGCCTTTCACACACACTTATCTCTCAGAAATGGACATGTGGAGAGACGTTCGTTCACTAGCACCAAGGGAACGGTTTGCAGGAGAAACTTTTACTCTGGTTTCTCTGTCTGATTCCTACTGCCGGTTTGAAGTGCCTGCAGTTTTCACTCTAAAACCGAGTTGGAGCTAGTACCTCCCCATACGTATGTATGGATTGGATTTTGCAAATGAAAATATTCATTGTGTTCCCAACAAGTAATTTGAAGGACGGCTTTCACACACACGTATATCTCAGAACTGAGCATGTGGAGAGACGTTCGTTCAAATAGCACAAAGGGAACGGTTCGCAGGAGAAACTTTTACTGTAGTTTCTCAGTCTGTTTCCTAGTGCAGATTTGATGTTCCTGCAGTATTTACTGTAAACACGAGTAAGAGCTAGTACCTCCCCATATATATGTATGGAGAGGAGTTTGCTAGTGAAAACAAACTTTGTGTTCCCAACAAGTTATGTGAACGACGGCTTCACACACACTTATCTCAGAACTTAGCATGTGGAGAAACGTTCGTTCACCTAGCACCAAGGGAACGGGTTGCAGGAGAATCTTTTACTCTGGTTTCTCAGTCTGTTTCCTAGTACCGGTTTGAAGTTCCTGCCGTTTTTCACTGTAAAACCGAGTTGGAGCTAGTACCTCCCCATACATATGTATGGAGTGGAGTTTGGAACTGAAAATAATCATTGTGTTCCCAAAAAGCAAGATGAAGGACGGCTTTCACAAACAAATATCTCTCAGAACTGAGCATGTGGAGAGACTTTCGTTCAAATAGCACAAAGGGAACGGGTTGCAGGGGAAACTTTTTCTCTGGTTTCTCTGTCTGTTTCCTAGTGCCGGTTTTAAGTTATTGCAGTTTTCACTGTAAAACCGAGTTAGAGCTAGTACCTCCCCATATATATGTATGGAGAGGAGTTTGCTAGTGAAAACAAACTTGTGTTCCCAACAAGTTATGTGAACGACGCTTCACACACACTTATCTCTCAGAACTTAGCATGTGGAGAAACGTTCGTTCACCTAGCACCAAGGGAACGGGTTGCAGGAGAAACTTTTACTCTGGTTTCTCAGTCTGTTTCCTAGTACCGGTTTGAAGTTCCTGCCGTTTTCACTGTAAAACCGAGTTGGAGCTAGTACGTCCCCATACATATGTATGGAGTGGAGTTTGCAACTGAAAATAATCATTGTGTTCCCAAAAAGCAAGATGAAGTACGGCTTTCACACACAAATATCTCTCAGAACTGAGCATGTGGAGAGACTTTCGTTCAAATAGCACAAAGGGAACGGGTTGCAGGGGAAACTTTTTCTCTGGTTTCTTAGTCTGTTTCCTAGTGCCGGTTTTAAGTTCCTGCAGTTTTCACTTTAAAACCGAGTTAGAGCTAGTACCTCCCCATATATATGTATGGAGTAGAGTTTGCAACTGAAAAGGAACTTTGTGTTCCCAACAAGCTTGTTGAAGGACGGCTTTCAAACACAATTTTCTCTCTGAACTGAGCATGTGGAGAGACGTTCTTTCATCTAGCACCAAGGGAACGGATTGCATTAGAAACTTTTACTCTAGTTTCTCAGTCTGTTTCCTAGTTCCGTTTTGAAGTTCCTGCAGTTTTCACTGTAAAACCGAGTTGGAGCTTGTACCTCCCCATATATATGTATGGAGTGGAGTTTGCAACTGAAAATAAACTTTGTGTTCCCAACAAGAAAGTTGAAGGTCGGCTTTCACACACACTTATCTCTCAGAACTGAGCATGTTGAGAGATGTTCGTTCATCTAGCACCAAGGGAACGGGTTGCAGGAGAAATTTTACTCTGGTTTCTCAGTCTATATCCCAGTGCCGGTATGAAATTCCTGCAGTTTTCACTCTAAAACCGAGTTGGAGCTTGTACCTCCCCATACGTATGTATGGAGTGGATATTGCAAATGAAAATAATCATTGTGTTCCCAACAAAAACGGTGAAGGACGGCTTTCACACACACTTATAACTCAGAAATGAGCATGTGGAGAGACGTTCGTTAAAATAGCAGAAATGGAACAGGTTGCAGGAGAAACTTTTACTATGGATTCTCAGTCTGTTTCCTAGTGACGGTTTGAAGTTCCTGCAGTTTTAACTGTAAAACCGAGTTGGAGCTTGTACATCCCCATATATATGTATGGAGTGCAGTTTGCAAGTGAAAAGAATCTTTGTGTTCCAAATAAGCTTGTGAAGGATGGCTTTCACAAACAATTATCTCTCAGATCTGAGCATGTGGAGGGACGTTCGTTCATCTAGCACCAAGGGAACGGGTTGCAGGAGAAATTTTACTCTGGTTTCTCAGTCTGTTTCCTAGTTCCGGTTTGAATTTAATGTAGTTTTCACTCTAAAACCGAGTTGGAGCTAGTAACTCCCCATATATATGAATGGCGTGTACTTTGCAAGTGAAAAGGATCTTTGTGTTCCCAACAAGCTAGTTGTAATACGGCTTTCACACACACTTTTATCTCAGAACTGAGCATGTGGATTGACGTTCGTTCAAATAGCACAATGGGAACGGGTTGCAGGAGAATCTTTTACTCTAGTATCTCAGTCTGTTTCCTAGTGCTGGTTTGAAATTCCTGCAGTTTTCAGTGTAAAACCGAGTTGGAACTTGTACCTCCCCATATATATGTATGGTGTGGGGTTTGCAACTTAAAAGAAACTTTGTGTTCCCAACAAGCTAGGTGAAGGACGGCTTTCACAAACAATTATCTCTCAGATCTGAGCATGTGGAGAGACGTTCGTTCATCTAGCACCAAGGGAACGGGTTGCAGGGGAAGCATTTTCTCTGGTTTCTCAGTCTGTTTCCTAGTGCCGGTTTGAATTAAATGTATTTTTCACTCTAAAACCGTGTTGGAGCTAGTAATTCCCCATATAAATGAATGGAGTGTACTTTGCAAGTGAAAAGAATCTTTGTGTTCCCAACAAGCTAGTTGTAATACGGCTTTCACACACACTTATCTCTCAGAACTGAGCAAGTGGAGAGTTGTTCGTTCACCTAGCACCAAGGGACCTGGTTGCAGGAGAATCTTTTACTCTGGGTTCTCAGTCTGTTTCCTAGTGCCAGTTTAAAGATCCTGAAGTTTTCACTGTAAAACAGATTTGGAGCTAGTACCTCCCCATATATATATATGGAGTGGAGTTTGTAACTGAAAAGAGACTTTGTGTTCCCAACAAGCTAGATGAAGTACGGCTTTCACACACACATATCTCTCAGAACTGAGAATGTGGAGAAACGTTCGTTCATCTAGCACCAAGGGAACTGTTTGCAGGGGAAACTTTTACTCTGGGTTCTCAGTCTGTTTCCTAGTGCCGGTTTGAAGTTCCTGCAGTTTTAACTGTAAAACCGAGTTGGAGCTTGTACCTCCCCATATATATGTATGGAGTGGTGTTTTCAACAGCAAAGAAACTTTCTGTTCCCAACAAGATAGGTGAAGGCCGGCTTTCACACACAATTATCTCTCAGAACTGAGCATGTGGAGAGACGTTCGTTCATCTAGCACCAAGTGAACGGGTTGCAGGAGAAACTTTTACTCTAGTTTCTCAGTCTGTTTCTTAGTGCAGATTTGAAGTTCCTGCAGTATTCACTGTAAACACGAGTAAGTGCTAGTACCTCCCATATATATGTATGGAGTAGAGTTTGCAAGTGAAAAGAAACTTTGTGTTCCCAACAAGATTGTTGAAGGACGGCTTTCACACACAATTATATCTCAGAACTGAGCATGTGGAGAGACGTTCGTTCAAATAGCACAATGGGAACGGGTTTCAGGAGAAACTTTTACTCTAGTATCTCAGTCTGTTTCCTAGTGCAGATTTGAAGTTCCTGCAGTATTCACTGTAAACACGAGTAAGAGCTAGTACCTCCCCATATATATGTATGGAGTGGAGTTTGCATGTGAAAAGAAACTTTGTGTTCCCAACAAGCTTGGTGAAGGACGGCCTTCACACACACTTATCTCTCTGAACTGAGCATGTGGAGAGACGTTCGTTCATCTAGCACCAAGGGAACGGGTTGCAGGAGAAATTTTACTCTGGTTTCTCAGTCTGTTTCCTAGTGCCGGTTTGAAGTTCCTGCAGTTTTCACTGTAAGAATGAGTTGGAGCTAGTACCTTCCCATATATATGTATGGAGAGGAGTTTGCCAGTGAAAAGAAACTTTGTGTTCCCAACAAGTTATGTGAACGACGGCTTCACGCACTCTTATCTCTCAGAACTGAGCATGTTGAGAGACGTTCATTCATCTAGCAACAAGGGAACGGGTTGCATTATAAACTTTTACTCTCGTTTCTCAGTCTTTTTCCTAGTGCCCGTTTGAAGTTGTTGCAGTTTTCACTGTAAAACGGAGTTGGAGCTTGTGACTCCCCATATATATGTATGGAGTGTAGTTTGCAACTGAAAATAAACTTTGTGTTCCCAACAAGCAAGTTGAAGGTCGGCTTTCACACACACTTATCTCTCAGAACTGAGCATGTGGAGAGACGCTTGTTCATCTAGCACCAAGGGAACGGGTTGCAGGAGAAACTTTTACTCTGTTTTCTCAGTCTGTTTCCTAGTGCCGGTTTGAAGTTCCTGCAGTTTTCTCTGTAAAACCGAGTTGGAGCTAGTACCTCCCCATATATTTCTATGGAATGGAGTTTGCAAGTGAAAAGAATCTTTGTGTTCCCAACAAGCTTGTTGAAGGACGGCTTTCACACACACTTACTCTCGGAACAGAGCATGTGGAGAGACGTTCGTTCATCTAGCAACAACGGAACCGGTTGCAGGAGAAATTTTACTCTGGTTTCTCAGTCTGTTTCCTATTGCCGGTTTGAAGTTCCTGCAGATTTCAGTGTAAGAATGAGCTGGATCTAGTACCTCCCCATATATATGTATGGAGAGGAGTTTGCAAGTGAAAACAACTTTGTGTTCCCAACAAGTTATGTGAACGACGGCTTGACACACACTTATCTCTTACAATTGAGCATGTGGAGAGACGTTCGTTCATTTTGCACCAAGGGAACGGGTTGCATTAGAAACTTTTACTCTGGTTTCTCAGTCGGTTTTCTAGTGCCAGTTTGAAGTTCCTGCAGTTTTCACTGTAAAACAGAGTTGGAGCTTGTACCTCCCCATACACATGTATGGAGTGGAGATAGCAACTGAAAAGAAATTTTGTGTTCCCAAAAAGCTAGGTGAAGTACGGCTTTCACACACACATATCTCTCAGAAATGGACATGTGGAGAGACGTTCGTTCATCTAGCACCAAGGGAATGGTTTGTAGGAGAAACTTTTACTCTGGTTCCTAAGTCTGTTTCCTAGTGCCGGTTTGAAGTTCTTGCAGTTTTCACTGTAAAACCGAGTCGAGCTTGTACCTCCCCATTTATATGTATGGAGTGGTGTTTTCAACAGAAAAGAAATTTTCTGTTCCCAACAAGCTAGGTGAAGGCCGGCTTTCACACACAATTTTCTCTCAGAACTGAGCATGTGGAGAGACGTTTGTTCATCTAGCACCAAGTGAACGGGTTGCAGGAGAAACTTTTACTGTAGTTTCTCAGACTGTTTCCTAGTGCCGGTTTGAAGTTCCTGCAGTTTTCACTGTAAAACCGATTTGGAGCTAGTACCAACCCATATATATGTATGGAGAGGAGTTTGCAACTGAAAAGAAACTTGGTGTTCCCAACAAGCTAGGTGAAGGAAGGATTTCACACACACATATCTCTCAGAACTGAGCATGTGGAGAGACGTTCGTTCACCCAGCACCAAGGGAATGTTTTAAAGTAGATACTTTTACTCTGTTTTCTCAGTCTGATTCCTAATGCCGGTTTGAAGTTCCTGCAGTTTTCACTCTAAATCCGAGTTGGAGCTAGTACCTCCCCATAAGTATGTATGGAGTGGATTTTGCAAATGAATGTAATCATTGTGTTCCAAACAAGAAAGGTGAAGTACGGCTTTCACAGACACTTTTCTCTCAGAACTTATCATGTGGAGAGACGTTCGTTCATCTAGCACCAAGGGAACGGGTTGCAGGAGAAACTTTTTCTCTGGTTTCTCAGTCTGTTTCCTAGTACCGTTTTGAAGTTCCTGCCGTTTTCACTGTAAAACGGAGCTGGAGCTAGTACCTCCCCATACATATGTATGGAGTGGAGTATGCAACTGAAAATAATCATTGTGTTCCCAAAATCCAAGGTGAAGGACGGCTTTCACACACAAATATCTCTCAGAACTGAGCATGTGGAAAGACTTTCATTCAAATAGCACAATGGGAACGGGTTGCAGGAGAAATTTTTACTCTGGTTTCTCAGTCTGTTTCCTAGTGCCGATTTTAAGTTCCTGCAGTTTTCACTGTAAAACCGAGTTGGAGCTAGTACCTCCCCATATATATGTATGTAGTAGGGTTTGCAACTGAAAAGAAACTTTGTGTTCCCAACAAGCTTGTTGAAGGACGGCTTTCACACACACTTATCTCTCAGAACTGAGCTTGTGGAGAGACGTTCGTTCACCTAGCACCAAGGGAACGGTTTGCAGGAGAAATTTTTACTCTGGTTTCTCAGTCTGATTCCTAGTGCAGATTTGAAGTTCCTACAGTATTTACTGTAAACACGAGTAAGAGCTAGTACCTCCCCATATATATGTATGGAGTGGAGTTTGCAAGTGAAAAGAAGCTTTGTGTTCCCAACAAGCTTGGTGAAGGACGGCTTTCACACACACTTATCTCTCAGAACTGAGCTTGTGGAGAGACGTTCGTTCACCTAGCACCAAGGGAACGGTTTGCAGGAGAAACTTTTACTCTGGTTTCTAAGTCTGTTTCCTATTACCGGTTTGAAGTTCCTGCCGTTTTCACTGTAAAACCGAGTTGGAGCTAGTACCTCCCCTTACATATGTATGGAGTGGAGTTTGCAAATTAAAATAAACATTGTGTTCCCAAAAAGCAATGTGAAGGACGGCTTTCACACACAAATATCTCTCAGAACTGAGCATGTGGAGAGACTTTCGTTCAAATAGCACAAAGGGAACGGGTTGCAGGAGAAACTTTTACTCTGGATTCTCAGTCTGTTTCCTAGTGCAGATTAGAAGTTCCTGCAATTTTCACTGTAAACACGAGTTAGAGCTAGTACCTCCACATATATATATATGGAGTGGAGTTTGCAACTTAAAAGGAACTTTGTGTTCCCAACATGCTAGTTTAAGGACGGGTTTCACACACACTTATATCTCAGAACTGAGCATGTGGAGAGACGTTCGTTTATCTAGCACAAAGAGAATGGTTTTGCAGGAGAAACTATTTATCTGGTTTCTCAGTCTGTTTCCTAGTGCCGGTTTTAAGTTCCTGCACTTTTCACTGTAAAACCGAGTTGGAGCTAGTACCTCCCCATATATGTGTATGGAGTAGAGTTTGCAACTGAAAAGGAACTTTGTGTTCCCAACAAGCATGTTGAAGGACGGCTTTCAAACACACTTATCTCTCTGAACTGAGCATGTGGAGAGACTTTCGTTCATCTAGCACCAAGGGAACGGGTTGCATTAGAAACTTTTACTCTGGTTTCTCTGTCTGTTTCCTAGTTCCGTTTTGAAGTTCCTGCAGTTTTCACTGTAAAACCGAGTTGGAGCTTGTACCTCCCCATATATATGTATGGAGTGGAGTTTGCAACTGAAAATAAACTTTGTGTTCCCAACAAGCAAGTTGAAGTTCGGCTTTCACACACTCTTTTCTCTCAGACCTGAGCATGTGGAGAGACGTTCGTTCATCTAGCACCAAGGGAACGGGTTCCAGGAGATATTTTACTCTGGTTTCTCAGTCTATATCCCAGTGCCGGTTTGAAGTTCCTGCAGTTTTCTCTGTAAAACCGAGTTGGAGCTTGTACCTCCCAATATATATGTATGGAGTGGAGTTTGCAACTGAAAAGAAACTTTGTGTTCCCAACATGCTAGGTGCAGTACGGATTTCACACACAATTTTCTCACAGAACTGAGCATGTGGAGAGACGTTCGTTCATTTAGCACCAAGGGAACGGCTTGCAGGAGAAATTTTACTCTGGTTTCTCAGTCTGTTTCCTAGTGCCAGTTTGAAGATCCTGCAGTTTTCACTGGAAAACAGAGTTGGTGCTAGTACCTCCCCTTATATATGTATGGAGTGGAGTTTGCATTTGAAAAGAGACTTTGTGTTCACAACAAGATAGGTGAAGGACAGCTTTTACACACAAATATCTCTCAGAACTGAGATTGTGGAGAGTATTTCGTTCATCTAGCACCAAGGGAACTGGTTGCAGGAGAAACTTTTACTCTAGTTTCTCAGTCTGTTTCCTAGTGCCGGTTTGAATTTCCTGCAGTTTTCACTGGAAAACAGAGTTGGTGCTAGTACCTCCCCTTATATATGTATTGATTGGGGTTTGCAAGTGAAAAAAATCTTTGTGTTCCCAACAAGCAAATTGAAGGACGTCTTTCACACGCACTTATCTCTCAGAACTGAGCATGTGGAGAGACTTTCGTTCAAATAACACAAAGGGAAAAGGTAGCAGGAGAAATTTTACTCTGGTTTCTCAGTCTGTTTCCTAGAGCCGTTTTGAAGTTCCTGCAATTTACACTGTAAAACAGAGTTGGATCTACTACCTCCCCATATATATGTATGGAATGGAGTTTGCAAGTTAAAAGAAACTTTGTGTGCCCAACAAACTTGGTGGAGGACGGCTTTCACACACACATATTTCTCAGAACTGAGCATTTGGAGAAAAGTTCGTTCATCTAGCTCAAAGGGAACGGGTTGCAGGGGAAACATTTTCTCTGGTTTCTCAGTCTGTTTCCTAGTGCCGGTTTGAATTTAATGTACTTTCCACTCTAAAACCGAGTTGGAGCTAGTAACTCCCCATATATATGAATGGAGTGTTCTTTGCAAGTGAAAAGAATCTTTGTGTTCCCAACAAGCTAGTTGTAATACGGCTTTCACACACACATATCTCTCAGAACTGAGAATGTGGAGACACGGTCGTTCATCTAGCACCAACGGAACGGTTTGCAGGAGAAACTTTTACTCTGCTTTCTCAGTTTTTTCCTAGTGCCGGTTTGAAGTTCCTGCAGTTTTCACTGTAAAACCGAGTTGGAGCTTGTACCTCCCCATATATATGTATGGAGTGGTGTTTTCAACAGAAAAGAAACTATCTGTTCCCAACAAGCTAGGTGAAGGCCGGCTTTCACACACAATTAACTCTCAGAACTGAGAATGTGGAGAGATGTTCGTTCATCTAGCACCAACGGAACGGGTTGCAGGAGAAATTTTACTGTAGTTTCTCAGCCTGTTTCCTAGTGCCAGTTTGAATTTCCTGCAGTTTTCACTGTAAAATCGATTAGGAGCTAGTACCACCCCATATATATGTATGGAGAGGAGTTTGCAATTGAAAAGAAACTTTGTGTTCCCAACAAGCTAGGTAATGGAAGGCTTTCACACACACATATCTCTCAGAACTTAGCATGTGGAGAGACGTTCGTTCACCTAGCACGAAGGGAACGGTTTGAAGGAGAAACTTTTACTCTGGTTTCTCAGTTTGATTCCTAATGCCAGTTTGAAGATCCTGCAGTTTTCACTCTAAAACCGAGTTGGAGCTAGCACCTCCCCATACGTATGTATGGATTGGATTTTGCAAATTAAAATATTCATTGTGTTCCCAACAAGAAAGGTGAAAACGGCTTTCACACACACTTATATCTCAGAACTGAGCATGTGGAGTGACGTTCGTTCAAATAGCAAAATGGGAACGGGTTGCAGGAGAATCATTTACTCTAGTATCTCAGTCTGTTTCCTAGTGCAGATTTGAAGTTCCTGCAGTATTCACTGTAAACACGAGTAAGAGCTAGTACCTCCCCATATATATGTATGGAGTGGAGTTTGCAAGTGAAAAGAAACTTTGTGTTCCCAACAAGCTTGGTGAAGGACGGCTTTCACACACACTTATCTCTCTGAACTGAGCATGTGGAGAGACGTTCGTTCATCTAGCACCAAGGGAACGAGATGCAGGAGAAATTTTACTCTGGTTTCTCAGTCTGTTTCCTATTGTCGGGTTGAATTTCGTGCAGTTTTCTCTGTACAACCGAGTTGGAGCTAGTACCTCCCCATATATTTCTATGGAGTGTAGTTTGCAAGTGAAAAGAATCTTTGTGTTCCCAACAAGCTTGTGAAAGACGGCTTTCACACACACTTATCTCTCTGAACTGAGCATGTGGAGAGACATTCGTTCATTTAGCACCAAGGGAACGGGTTGCAGGAGAAACATTTACTCTGGATTCTCAGTATGTTTCCTAGTGCCGGTATGAAGTTCCTGCCGTTTTCACTGTAAAACCGAGTTGGAGTTTTTACCTCCCCATATACATGTATGGCGTGGAGTTTGCAACTGAAAATAATCATTGTGTTCCCAACAAACAAGGTGAAGGACGGCTTTCACACACACTTATCTCTCAGAAATGGACATGTGGAGAGACGTTCGTTCACCTATCACCAAGGGAACGGTTTGCAGGAGAAACTTTTACTCTGGTTTCTCTGTCTGATTCCTACTGCCGGTTTGAAGTGCCTGCAGTTTTCACTCTAAAACCGAGTTGGAGCTTGTACCTCCCCATACGTATGTATGGATTGGATTTTGCAAATGAAAATATTCATTGTGTTCCCAACAAGTAATTTGAAGGACGGCTTTCACACACACGTATATCTCAGAACTGAGCATGTGGAGAGACGTTCGTTAAAATAGCAGAAATGGAACAGGTTGCAGGAGAAACTTTTACTATGGATTCTCAGTCTGTTTCCTAGTGACGGTTTGAAGTTCCTGCAGTTTTAACTGTAAAACCGAGTTGGAGCTTGTACATCCCCATATATATGTATGGAGTGCAGTTTGCAAGTGAAAAGAATCTTTGTGTTCCAAATAAGCTTGTGAAGGATGGCTTTCACACAAACTTATCTTTCTGAACTGAGCATGTGGAGAGACATTCCTTCATTTAGCACCAAGGGAATGGGTTGCCGGGGAAACTTTTACTCTGGATTCTCAGTCTGTTTCCTAGTGCCGGTTTGAAGTTCCTGCAGTTTTCACTGTAAAACCGAGTTGGAGCTAGTACCTCCCCATATATATGTATGGAAAGGAGTTTGCAACTGAAAAGAAACTTTGTGTTCCTAACAAGCTATGTGAAGGACGGCTTTCACACACACTTATCTCTCAGAAATGGACATGTGGAGAGACGTTCGTTCATCTAGCAACAAAGGGAACGGTTTGCAGGAGAAACTTTTACTCTTATTTCACAGTCTGTTTCCTAGTGCCGGATTCAACTTCCTGCTGTTTTCACTGTAAAACTGATTTGGAGCTAGTACCACCCCATATATATGTATGGAGAGGTGTTATAACTGAAAAGAAACTTTGTGTTCCCAACAAGCTATGTGAAGGAAGGCTTTCACACACACTTATCTCTCAGAACTGAGCATGTGGAGAGACGTTCGTTCACCTAGCACCAAGGGAACAGTTTGCAGGAGAAACTTTTACTCTGTTTTCTCAGTGATTCCTAATGCCGGTTTGAAGTTCCTGCAGTTTTCACTCTAAAACCGAGTTGGAGGTAGTACCTCCCCATACGTATGTATGGAGTGGATTTTGCAAATGTATATAATCTTTGTGTTCCCAACAAGAAAGTTGTAGGACGGCTTTCACACACACATATATCTCAGAAATGAGCATGTGGAGAGACGTTCGTTCAAATAGCACAAAGGGAACTTGTTGCAGGAGAAACTTTTACTCTAGTTTCTCAGTCTGTTTCCTAGTGCAGATTTGAAGTTCCTGCATTTTTCACTGTAAACACGAGATAGAGCTAGTACCTCCCCATATATACGTATGGAGTGGAGTTTTCAAGTGAAAAGAAACTTTGTGTTCCCAACAAGCTAGGTGAAGGACGGCTTTCACACACACTTATCTCTCAGATCTGAGCATGTGGAGAGACGTTCGTTCATGTAGAGCCAAGGGAACGGGTTGCAAGAGGAACTTTTACTCTGTTTTCTCAGTCTGTTTCCTAGTGCCGGTCTGAAGTTCCTGCAGATTTCACTGTAAAACCGAGTTGGAGCTTGTACCTCCCCATATATATGTATGGAGTGGAGTTGGCATCTGAAAAGATACTTTGTGTTCCCAACAAACTAAGTGAAGGACGGCTTTCACACACACTTATCTCTCAGAAATGAGCATGTGGAGAGACGTTCGTTCATCTAGCACCAAGGGAACGGTTTGCAGGAGAAACTTTTACTCTGGTTTCTCAGTCTGTTTCCTAGTGCTGGTTTGAAGTTCCTGCAGTTTTCAATGTAAAACCGAGTTGGAGCTTGTACCTCCCCGTATATATGTATGGAGTGGTGTTTTCAACAGAAAAGAATCTTTCTGTTCCCAACAAGCTACATGAAGGCCGGCTTTCACACACACATATCTCTCAGATCTGAGCATATGGAGAGACGTTCGTTCACCTAGCACCAAGGGAACGGGTTGCAGGAGAAACTTTTACTCTGGATTCTGTCTGTTTCCTAGGGCCGCTTTGAAGTTCCTGCAGTTTTCACTGTAAAACCGTGTCGGAGCTAGTATCTCCTCATATACATGAATGGATTGGTGTTTGCAACTGAAAAGAACGTTTGTGTTCTCAACAAGCTAGGTGAAGTACGATTTTCACACACACTTATCACTCAGAACTGAGCATGTGGAGAGACGTTCGTTCACCTAGCACCAAGGGAACAGTTTGCAGGAGAAACTTTTACTCTGGATTCTCAGTCTGTTTCCTAGTGCCGGTTTGAAGATCCTGCAGTTTTCACTCTAAAACCGAGTTGGAGCTAGCACCTCCCCATACGTATGTAAGGATTGGATTTTGTAAATGAAAATATTCATTGTGTTCCAAACAAGAAAGGTGAAAACGGCTTTCACACACACTTATATCTCAGTACTGAGCATGTGGAGAGACGTTCGTTCAAATAGCACAATGGGAACGGGTTGCAGGACAAACTTTTACTCTAGTATCTCTGTCTGTTTCCTAGTGCCGGTTTGAAGTTCCTGCAGAATTCACTGTAAACACGAGTAAGAGCTAGTACCTCCCCATATATATGTACGGAGTGGAGTTTGCAAGTGAAAGAAACTTTGTGTTCCCATCAAGCTTGGTGAAGGACGGCTTTCACACACACTTATCTCTCTGAACTGAGCATGTGGAGAGACGTTCGTTCATCTAGCACCAAGGGAACGTGTTGCAGGAGAAATTTTACTCTGGTTTCTCAGTCTGTTTCCTAGTGCCGGTTTGAAGTTCCTGCAGTTTTCACTGTAACACAGAGTTGGAGCTTGTACCTCCCCATATATATGTATGGAGTGGTGTTTTCAACAGAAAAGAATCTTTCTGTTCCCAACAAGCTAGGTGAAGGCCGGCTTTCACACACACATATCTCTCAGAACTGAGCATATGGAGAGACGTTCGTTCACTTAGCACCAAGGGAACGGTTTGCAGGAGAAACTTTTACTCTGGTTTCTCAGTCTGATTCCTAATGCCGGTTTGAAGATCCTGCAGTTTTCACTCTAAAACCGAGTTGGATCTAGCACCTCCCCATACGTATGTATGGATTGGATTTTGCAAATGAACATATTCATTGTGTTCCAAACAAGAAAGCTGAAAACGGCTTTCACACACACTTATATCTCAGAACTTATCATGTGGAGAGACGTTCGTTCAAATAGCACAATGGGAACGGGTTACAGGAGAAACTTTTACTCTAGTACCTCAGTCTGTTTCCTAGTGCAGATTTGAAGTTCCTGCAGTATTCACTGTAAACACGAGTAAGAGCTAGTACCTCCCTATATATATGAATGGAGTGGAGTTTGCAAGTGAAAAGAAACTTTGTGTTCCCAACAAGCTTGGTGAAGGACGGCTTTCACACACACTTATCTCTCTGAACTGAGCATTTGGAGAGACGTTCGTTCATCTAGCACCAAGGGAACGTGTTGCAGGAGAAATTTTACTCTGGTTTCTCAGTCTGTTTCCTAGTGCCGTTTTGAAATTCCTGCAGTTTTCACTGTAAAACTGAGTTGGAGATAGTACCTCCCCATACATATGTATGGAGTGGAGTTTGCAAATGAATATAATCATTGTGTTCCCAACAAGCAAGGTGAAGGACGGCTTTCACACACAAATATCTCTCAGAACTGAGCATGTGGAGAGACTTTCGTTCAAATAGCACAAAGGGAACGGGTTGCAGGAGAAAATTTTACTCTGGTTTCTCAGTCTTTTTCCTACTGCAGATTAGATGTTCCTGCAATTTTCACTGTAAACACGAGTTAGAGCTAGTACCTCCCCATATATATATATGGAGTGGAGTTTGCAACTGAAAAGGAACATTGATTTCCCAACAAGCTAGTTTAAGGACGGCTTTCACACACACATATATCTCAGAACTGAGCATGTGGAGAGACGTTCGTTCATTTGCACAAAGAGAATGGTTTGCTGGAGAAACTTTTACTCTGGTTTCTCAGTCTGCTTCCTAGTGCCGGTATTAAGTTCCTGCAGTTTTCACTGTAAAACCGAGTAGGAGCTAGTACCTCCCCATATATATTTATGTAGTAGAGTTTGCAAGTGAAAAGGAACTTTGTGTTCCCAACAAGCTTGTTGAAGGACGGCTTTCACACACAAATATCTCTCAGAACTGAGCATGTGGAGAGTCGTTCATTCACCTAGCACCAAGGGAATGGTTTGCAGGAGAAACTTTTACTCTAGTTTCTCAGTCTGATTCCTAATGCCGGTTTGAAGTTCCTGCAGTTTTCACTCTAATACCGAGTTGGAGCTAGTACCTCCCCATACGTATGTATGGATTGGATTTTGCAAATGAAAATATTCATTGTGTTCCCAAAAAGAAATTTTAAGGACGGCTTTCACACACACTTATATCTCTGAACTGAGCATGTGGAGAGACGTTCGTTCAAATAGCACAAAGGGAACGGTTTGCAGGAGAAACTTTTACTCTAGTATCTCAGTCTGTTTCCTAGTGCAGATTTGAAATTCCTGCAGTATTCACTGTAAACACGAGTAAGAGCTAGTACCTCCCCATATATATGAATGGAGTTGAATTTGCAAGTGAAAAGAAACTTTGTGTTCCCAACAAGCTGGTGAAGGACGGCTTTCACACACACTTATCTCTCGGAAACAGAGCATGTGGAGAGAAGTTCGTTCATCTAGCACCAATGGTACGGGTTGCAGGAGAAATTTTACTATGGTTTCTCAGTCTGTTTCCTATTGCCGGTTTGAATTTCCTGCAGATTTCAGTGTAAGAATGAGTTGGAGCTAGTACCTCCCCATACGTATGTATGGAGTGGATTTTGCAAATGTATATAATCATTCTGTTCCCAACAAGAAAGGTGAAGGACGGCTTTCACACACATTTATATCTCAGAACTGAGCATGTGGAGAGACGTTCGTTAAAATAGCTAAAAGGGAAAGGGTTGCAGGAGAAACTATTACTCTAGTTTCTCAGTCTGTTTCCTAGTGCAGATTTGCAGTTCCTGCAGTTTTCACTGTAAACACGAGTTAGAGCTAGTACCTCCCCATATATATGTATGGAGTGGAGTGTGCAAGTGAAAACAAACTTTGTGTTCCCAACAAGCTTGGTGAAGAACGGCTTTCACACACACATATCTCTCAGAACTGAGCATGTGGAGAGACGTTCGTTCACCTAGCACCAAGGGAACGTTTTGAAGGAGAAACTTTTACTCTGGTTTCTCAGTCTGATCCCTAATGCCAATTTGAAGATCCTGCAGTTTTCACCCTAAAACCGAGTTGGAGCTAGCACCTCCCCATACGTATGTATGGATTGGATTTTGCAAATGAAAATATTCATTGTGTTCCCAACAAGAAAGATGAAAACGGCTTTCACACACACTTATATTTCAGTACTGAGCATGTGGAGAGACGTTCGTTCAAATAGCACAATGGGAACGGGTTGCAGGAGAAACTTTTACTCTAGTATCTCAGTCTGTTTCCTAGTGCAGATTTGAAGTTCCTGCAGTATTCACTGTAAACACGAGTAAGAGCTAGTACCTCCCCATATATATGTACGGAGTGGAGTTTGCAAGTGAAAGAAACTTTGTGTTCCCAACAAGCTTGGTGAAGGACGGCTTTCACACACACTTATCTCTCTCAACTGAGCATGTGGAGAGACGTTCGTTCATCTAGCACCAAGGGAACGTGTTGCAGGAGAAATTTTACTCTGGTTTCTCAGTCTGTTTTCCTAGTGCCGGTTTGAAGTTCCTGCAGTTTTCACTGTAACACAGAGTTGGAGCTTGTACCTCCCCATATATATGTATGGAGTGGTGTTTTCAACAGAAAAGAATCTTTCTGTTCCCAACAAGTTAGGTGAAGGCCGGCTTTCACACACACATATCTCTCAGAACTGAGCATATGAGAGAGACGTTCGTTCACTTAGCACCAAGGGAAACGGTTTGCAGGAGAAAACTTTTACTCTGGTTTCTCAGTCTGATTCCTAATGCCGGTTGAAGATCCTGCAGTTTTCACTCTAAAACCGAGTTGGATCTAGCACCTCCCCATACGTATGTATGGATTGGATTTTGCAAATGAACATATTCATTGTGTTCCAAACAAGAAAGCTGAAAACGGCTTTCACACACACTTATATCTCAGAACTTATCATGTGGAGAGACGTTCGTTCAAATAGCACAATGGGAACGGGTTTCAGGAGAAACTTTTACTCTAGTACCTCAGTCTGTTTCCTAGTGCAGATTTGAAGTTCCTGCAGTATTCACTGTAAACACGAGTAAGAGCTAGTACCCTCCCTATATATATGAATGGAGTGGAGTTTGCAAGTGAAAAGAAACTTTGTGTTCCCAACAAGCTTGGTGAAGGACGGCTTTCACACACACTTATCTCTCTGAACTGAGCATTTGGAGAGACGTTCGTTCATCTAGCACCAAGGGAACGTGTTGCAGGAGAAATTTTACTCTGGTTTCTCAGTCTGTTTCCTAGTGCCCGTTTTGAAATTCCTGCAGTTTTCACTGTAATACTGAGTTGGAGATAGTACCTCCCCATACATATGTATGGAGTGGAGTTTGCAAATGAATATAATCATTGTGTTCCCAACAAGCAAGGTGAAGGACGGCTTTCACACACAAATATCTCTCAGAACTGAGCATGTGGAGAGACTTTCGTTCAAATAGCACAAAGGGAACGGGTTGCAGGAGAAAATTTACTCTGGTTTCTCAGTCTTTTTTCCCTACTGCAGATTAGATGTTCCTGCAATTTTCACTGTAAACACGAGTTAGAGCTAGTACCTCCCATATATATATATGGAGTGGAGTTTGCAGCTGAAAGGAACATTGATTTCCCAACAAGCTAGTTTAAGGACGGCTTTCACACACACATATATCTCAGAACTGAGCATGTGGAGAGACGTTCGTTCATTTGCACAAAGAGAATGTTTGCTGGAGAAACCTTTTACTCTGGTTTCTCAGTCTGCTTCCTAGTGCCGGTATTAAGTTCCTGCAGTTTTCACTGTAAAACCGAGTTGGAGCTAGTACCTCCCCATATATATTATGTAGTAGAGTTTGCAAGTGAAAGGAACTTTGGTGTTCCCAACAAGCTTGTTGAAGGACGGCTTTCACACACAAATATCTCTCAGAACTGAGCATGTGGAGAGTCGTTCATTCACCTAGCACCAAGGGAATGGTTTCCAGGAGAAACTTTTACTCTGGTTTCTCAGTCTGATTCCTAATGCCGGTTTGAAGTTCCTGCAGTTTTCACTCTAATACCGAGTTGGAGCTAGTACCTCCCCATACGTATGTATGGATTGGATTTTGCAAATGAAAATATTCATTGTGTTCCCAAAAGAAATTTTAAGGACGGCTTTCACAGCACAACTTATATCTCAGAACTGAGCATGTGGAGAGACGTTCGTTCAAATAGCACAAAGGGAACGGTTTGCAGGAGAAACTTTTACTCTAGTATCTCAGTCTGTTTCCTAGTGCAGATTTGAAATTCCTGCAGTATTCACTGTAAACACGAGTAAGAGCTAGTACCTCCCCATATATATGAATGGAGTTGAATTTGCAAGTGAAAAGAAACTTTGTGTTCCCAACAAGCTTGGTGAAGGACGGCTTTCACACACACTTATCTCTCGGAACAGAGCATGTGGAGAGAAGTTCGTTCATCTAGCACCAATGGTACGGGTTGCAGGAGAAATTTTACTATGGTTTCTCAGTCTGTTTCCTATTGCCGGTTTGAATTTCCTGCAGATTTCAGTGTAAGAATGAGTTGGAGCTAGTACCTCCCCATACGTATGTATGGAGTGGATTTTGCAAATGTATATAATCATTGTGTTCCCAACAAGAAAGGTGAAGGACGGCTTTCACACACATTTATATCTCAGAACTGAGCATGTGGAGAGACGTTCGTTTAAAATAGTCTAAAAGGGAAAGGGTTGCAGGAGAAACTTTTACTCTAGTTTCTCAGTCTGTTTCCTAGTGCAGATTTGCAGTTCCTGCAGTTTTCACTGTAAACACGAGTTAGAGCTAGTACCTCCCCATATATATGTATGGAGTGGAGTGTGCAAGTGAAAAGAAACTTTGTGTTCCCAACAAGCTTGGTGAAGGACGGCTTTCACACACACATATCTCTCAGAACTGAGCATGTGGAGAGACGTTCGTTCACCTAGCACCAAGGGAACGGTTTGAAGGAGAAACTTTTACTCTGGTTTCTCAGTCTGAATCCTAATGCCAATTTGAAGATCCTGCAGTTTTCACCCTAAAAACCGAGTTGGAGCTAGCACCTCCCCCATACGTATGTATGGATTGGATTTTGCAAATAAAAATATTCATTGTGTTCCCAACAAGAAGATGAAAACGGCTTTCACCACACACTTATATTTCAGTACTGAGCATGTGGAGAGACGTTCGTTCAAATAGCACAATGGGAACGGGTTGCAGGAGAAACTTTTACTCTAGTATCTCAGTCTGTTTCCTAGTGCAGATTTGAAGTTCCTGCAGTATTCACTGTAAACACATGTAAGAGCTAGTACCTCCCATATAAATGTATTGAGTGGAGTTTGCAAATGAAAAGAAACTTTGTGTTCCCAACAAGCTTGGTGAAGGACGGCTTTCAAACACACTTATCTCTCTGAACTGAGCATGTGGAGAGACGTTCGTTCATCTAGCACCAAGGGAACGGGTTGCAGGAGAAATTTTACTCTGGTTTCTCAGTCTGTTTCCTAGTGCCGGTTTGAAGTTCCTGCAATTTTCAATGTAAAACCGATTTGGAGCTAGTACCACCAAATATATATGTATGGAAAGGTGTTTGCAACTGAAAAGTAACTTTGTGTTCCCAACAAGCTAGGTGAAGGAAGGCTTTCACACACACTTATCTCTCAGAACTGAGCTGTGGAGAGACGTTCGTTCACCTAGCACCAAGGGAACGTTTTGCAGGAGAAACTTTTACTCTTGATTCTCAGTCTGTTTCCTAGTGCCGGTATGAAGTTTCTGCAGTTTTCACTCTAAAACCGAGTTGGAGCTAGTACTCCCCATGCGTATGTATGGATTATATTTCAAATGAAAATATTCATTGTGTTCCCAAAAAGAAATTTGAAGGACTGCTTTCACACACACTTATATCTCAGTACTGAGCATGTGGAGAGATTTCGTTCAAATAGCCCAAAGGGAAGGGTTCCAGGAGAAACTTTTACTCTAGTATCTCAGTCTGTTTCCTAGTGCAGATTTGAAGTTCCTGCAGTATTCACTGTAAACACGAGTAAGAGCTAGTACCCCTATATATATG
>NC_045721.1:29848651-29946756 GCF_009834535.1 Camelus ferus
TACCTAATCTGTGCAGGGGGAGGCACAATGTTACCTGCATTTCCAGCCCAACCCCCGCCTTTCCCCGGGAGCCCGCAACGAGACATTCGGGGAAGACAAGCGGAGGGCTCCTAGGAGATCCCAGGCGCTGCAGACAGAGGACGGAACCTCGCCACACTCAGAATTCCGGAACGCGGCCGAGTGGGTGGGGGAAGTTTAGGGTCGATCTCCACGCAGCTGTCTGTTTTCACAGGTGTTCCCTGGCAGGGGGAAGTCCGCTAAATACCTCATCTGTCCCGGGAGTGGCACTAGATGCTACCTGCATTTCCATCCCACCCCGATTTCCCCGGCAGCCTGCACTACGAACACTCGGGCAAGACACGCGGAGGCTCCTAGGAGATCCCAGGCGCTGCAGACAGAGGACGGAGGACTCGCCACACTCAGAATACCGGAACACGGCCGAATGGGTGGGGGTGGTTGGGGCCGCCCTCCACGAAGCTGCCTGATGTCACAGGTGTTCACTGGCAGGAGGAAGTCCGCTAATTACCTGATCTGTGCAGGAGGAGGCACTAGATGCTACCTGCATTTCTAGCCCAACCCCCGCCTTTCCCCGGCAGCCCGCACTAGGATACACTCGGGGAAGACACGCGGGGGCTCCAAGGAGATCCCAGGCGATGCAGACAGGAACGGAAACTCGCCACACTCAGAATTCCGGAATGCGGCCGAATGTGTGGGGGAGGTTTGGGGACGCCCCCCACGCAGCTGCCTGGTGTCACAGGTGTTCCCTGGCAGGGGGAAGTCCGCTAATTACCTGATCTGTGCAGGGGGAGGCACTAGATGCTACCTACATTTCCAACCCAACCCCCGATTTCCCCGCAGCCGGTACTACGAGACACTCGGGAAGACACTCTTAAGGCTCCTAGGAGATCCCAGGCGCTGCAGACAGAGGACAGTACCTCGCCACACTCAGAATTCCGGAACGCGGTCGAATTGTATTTGGAGGTTTGGGCCGCCCCCCACGAAGCTGCTGGTGTCACAGGTGTTCCCTGTGAGGAAGAAGTCCGCTAATTACCTAATCTGTGCAGGGGGCACTAGATGTTTACCTGCATTTTCAGCCCAACCCCCGCCTTTCCCCTGGAGCCCGCAACGAGACATTCGGGGAAGACACGCGGAGGGCTCCTAGGAGATCCCAGGCGCTGCAGACAGAGGACGGAACCTCGCAACACTCAGAATTCCGGAACGCGGCCGAGTGGGTGGGGGAAGTTTAGGGTCACTCTCCACGCAGCTGCCTGTGTCACAGGTGTTCCCTGGCAGGGGGAATCCGCTAATTACCTGATCTGTGCAGGGGGAGGCACAGATGCTACCTGCATTTCCAGCCCAACCCCGCATTTCTCCGGCAGCTCGCACTAGGAGACACTTGGGAAGACACACGGAGGGCTCCTAGAGATCCAGGCCTGCAGAGAGAGGACGGAACCTCGCCACACTCAGAATTCCGGAACGCCTACGAGTGGTTTGGGAATGTTTGGGGCCGCCCTCCACGCAGCTGTCTGTTGTCACAGGTGTTCCCTGGCAGGGGATGTCCGCTAAATACCACCTCATCGGGAGAGTGGCACTAGATGCTACCTGCATTTCCATCCAACCCCCGATTTCCCGGCAGCCTGCACTACGAACACTCGGGCAGACACACGGAGGGTTCCTAGGAGATCCCAGGCGCTGCAGACTGGACGAACCTCCCCTCTCTCAGAATTCCGGAACGTGGCCGAGTGGGTGGGAATGTTTGGGGCCGCCCTCCACGCAGCTGCCTGGTGTCACAGGTGTTCACTCTCATGAGGAATTCCGCTAATTACCTGATCTGTGCAGGGGGAGGCACTAGATGTTACCTGCATTCTAGCCCAACGCCCGCTTTTCCCCGGCAGCCCGCACTAGGAGACACTCGGGGAAGACACGCGGAGTGCTCCTAGGAGATCCCAGGCGCTGCAGACAGAGGACGGAGACTCGCCACACTCAGAATTCTGGAACAACGGCCGAATGGGTGGGGCAGGTTTGGGGCCGCCCTCCACGCAGCTGCCTGGTGTCACAGTTGTTCGCTGGAGGAGGAAGTCCGCTTATTACCTGATCTGTGCAGGGGAGGCACTAGATGCTACCTGCATTTCCATCCAACCCCCATTTCCCCGGCAGCCTGCACTAGGAGTCATTCGGGGAAGACACTCTTAAGGCTCTTGGAGATCCCAGGCGCTGCAGACAGAGGACGGAACCTCCCCACTCTCAGAATCTGGAACGCATCCGAGTGGATTGGGAAGGTTTGTGGCCGCACTCCACGCAGCTTGCCTGATGTCACAGGTGTTCACTGCAGGAGGAATCCGCTAATTACCTGATCTGTGCAGGAGGAGGCACTAGATGCTACCTGAATTTCTAGCCCAACCCCCGCTTTTCCCCGGCAGCCTGCACTACGAGACACTCGGGGAAGACACTCTTAAGGCTCCTAGGATATCCCAGTCGCTGCAGACAGGGGACGGAAACTCGCCACACTCAGAATTCCGGAATGCGGCCGAATGTGTGGGGGAGGTTTGGGGACGCCCCCCACGCAGCTGCCTGGTGTCACAGGTGTTCCCTGGCAGGGGGAAGTCCGCAAATTACCTGATCTGTGCAGGGGGAGGCACTAGATGCTACCTGCATTTCCAGCCCAACCCCCGCATTTCTCCGGCAGCTCGCACTAGGAGACACTCGGGGAAGACACGCGGAGGGCTCCTAGGAGATCCCAGGCGCTGCAGACAGAGGACGGAACCTCGCCACACTCAGAATTCCGGAACGCGGCCGAGTGGGTGGGGGAAGTTTAGGGTCGCTCTCCACGCAGCTGTCTGTTGTCACAGGTGTTCCCTGGCAGGGGGAAGTCCGCTAAATACCTCATCTGTCCCGGGAGTGGCACTAGATGCTACCTGCATTTCCATCCCAACCCCGATTTCCCCCCAGCCTGCACTACGAACACTCGGGCAAGACACGCGGAGGGCTCCTAGGAGATCCCAGGCGCTGCAGACAGAGGACGGAGACTCGCCACACTCAGAATACCGGAACACGGCCGAATGGGTGGGGGTGGTTTGGGGCCGCCCTCCAAGAAGCTGCCTGATGTCACAGGTGTTCACTGGCAGGAGGAGAAGTCCGCTAATTACCTGATCTGTGCAGGAGGAGGCACTAGATGCTACCTGAATTTCTAGCCCAACCCCCGCCTTTCCCCGGCAGCCCGCACTAGGATACACTCGGGGAAGACACGCGGAGGGCTCCAAGGAGATCCCAGGCGATGCAGACAGGAACGGAAACTCGCCACACTCAGAATTCTGGAATGCGGCCGAATGTGTGGGGGAGGTTTGGGGACGCCCCCCACGCAGCTGCCTGGTGTCACAGGTGTTCCCTGGCAGGGGGGAAGTCCGCTAATTACCTGATCTGTGCAGGGGGAGGCACTAGATGCTACCTGCATTTCCAGCCCAACCCCCGCATTTCTCCGGCAGCTCGCACTAGGAGACACTTGGGGAAGACACAAGGAGGGCTCCTAGGAGATCCAGGCTCTGCAGAGAGAGAGGACGGAAACCTCGCCACACTCAGAATTCCGGAACGCGGTCGAATTGTATTTGGAGGTTTGGGGCCGCCCCCCACGAAGCTGCCTGGTGTCACAGGTGTTCCCTGTGAGGAAGAAGTCCGCTAATTACCTAATCTGTGCAGGGGAGGCACTAGATGTACCTGCATTTCCAGCCCAACCCCCGCCTTTCCCCTGGAGCCCGCAACGAGACATTCGGGGAAGACACGCGGAGGGCTCCTAGGAGATCCCAGGCGCTGCAGACAGAGGACGGAAACTCGCAACACTCAGAATTCCGGAACGCGGGCCGAGTGGGTGGGGAAGTTTAGGGTCACTCTCCACGCAGCTGCCTGGTGTCACAGGTGTTCCCTGGCAGGGGGAATTCCGCTAATTACCTGATCTGGCAGGGGGAGGGCACTAGATGCTACCTGCATTTCCAGCCCAACCCCCACATTTCTCCGGCAGCTCGCACTAGGAGACACTTGGGGAAGACACACGGAGGGCTCCTAGGAGATCCCAGGCTCTGCAGAGAGAGGACGGAACCTCGCCACACTCAGAATTCCGGAACGCCTACGAGTGGTTTGGGAATGTTTGGGGGCCGCCCTCCACGCAGCTGTCTGTTGTCACAGGTGTTCCCTGGCAGGGGGATGTCCGCTAAATACCTCATCTGTCCCGGGAGTGGCACTAGATGCTACCTGCATTTCCATCCCAACCCCGATTTCCCCGGCAGCCTGCACTACGAACACTCGGGCAAGACACGCGGAGGGTTTCCTAGGAGATCCCAGGCGCTGCAGACTGAGGACGGAACCTCCCCTCTCTCAGAATTCCGGAACGTGGCCGAGTGGGTTGGGAATGTTTGTGGCCGCCCTCCACCGCAGCTGCCTGGTGTCACAGGTGTTCACTGGCATGAGGAATTCCGCTAATTACCTGATCTGTGCAGGGGGAGGCACTAGATGTTACCTGCATTTCTAGCCCAACGCCCGCTTTTCCCCGGCAGCCCGCACTAGGACACACTCGGGGAAGACACGCGGAGGGCTCCTAGGAGATCCCAGGCGCTGCAGACAGAGGACGGAGACTCGCCACACTCAGAATTCTGGAACACGGCCGAATGGGTGGGGCAGGTTTGGGGCCGCCCTCCACGCAGCTGCCTGGTGTCACAGTTGTTCGCTGGGAGGAGGAAGTCCGCTTATTTCCTGATCTGTGCAGGGGGAGGCACTAGATGCTACCTGCATTTCCATCCCAACCCCCGATTTCCCCGGCAGCCTGCACTAGGAGTCATTCGGGGAAGACACTCTTAAGGCTCCTTGGAGATCCCAGGCGCTGCAGACAGAGGACGGAACCTCCCCTCTCTCAGAATTCTGGAACGCATCCGAGTGGATTGGGAAGGTTTGTGGCCGCACTCCACGCAGCTGCCTGATGTCACAGGTGTTCACTGGCAGGAGGAAGTCCGCTAATTACCTGATCTGTGCAGGAGGAGGCACTAGATGCTACCTGAATTTCTAGCCCAACCCCCGCTTTTCCCCGGCAGCCTGCACTACGAGACACTCGTGGAAGACACTCTTAAGGCTCCTAGGATATCCCAGTCGCTGCAGACAGGGGACGGAAACTCGCCACACTCAGAATTCCGGAATGCGGCCGAATGTGTGGGGGAGGTTTGGGGACGCCCCCCACGCAGCTGCCTGGTGTCACAGGTGTTCCCTGGCAGGGGGAAGTCCGCAAATTACCTGATCTGTGCAGGGGGAGGCACTAGATGCTACCTGCATTTCCAGCCCAACCACCGCATTTCTCCGGCAGCTCGCACTAGGAGACACTCGGGGAAGACACGTGGAGGGCTCCTAGGAGATCCCAGGCTCTGCAGAGAGAGGACGGAACCTCCCCACTCTCAGAATTCCGGAACGCGGCCGAGTTGGTTGGGAAGGTTTGGGGCCGCCCTCCACGCAGCTGCCTGGTGTCACATGTTTTCACTGGCAGGAGTAAGTCCGCTAATTTCCTGAACTGTTCCGGGGGAGGCACTAGATGCTACATGCATTTCCAGGTCAACCCCCTCCTTTCCCCGGCAGCCTGCACTAGGAGATACTCGCGGAAGACACGCGGAGGGCTCCTAGATGATCCCAGGCGCTGCAGACAGACGACGGTACCTCGCCACACTCAGAATTCCGGAACGCGGCCGAGTGGTTTGGGGAGGTTTGGGGCCGCCCTCCACGCAGATGCCTGGTTTCACTAGTGTTCCCTGGCAGGGGGAATTCCGCTAATTACCTGATCAGCCCAGGGGGAGGCACTAGATGCTACCTGCATTTCCATCCCAAACCCCGATTTCCCCGGCAGCCTGCACTACGAGTCATTCGGGGAAGACACTCTTAAGGCTCCTTGGAGATCCTAGGCGCTGCAGACAGAGGACGGAACCTCCCCTCTCTCAGAATTCCGGAACGCATCCGAGTGGATTGGGAAGGTTTGGGGCCGCCCTCCACGCAGCTGCCTGATGTCACAGGTGTTCACAGGCAGGAGGAAGTCCGCTAATTACCTGATCTGTGCAGGAGGAGGCACTAGATGCTACCTGTATTTCTAGCCCAACCCCCGCCTTTCCCCGGCAGCCCGCACTAGGATACACTCGGGGAAGACACGCGGAGGGCTCCTAGGAGATCCCAGGCGCTGCAGACAGAGGACGGAACCTCGCCTCACTCAGAATTCAGGAAAGAGGCCGAGTGGGTGGGGGAGGTTTGGATCCGCCCTGCACGCAGCTGCATGGTGTCACAGATATTCCCTGGCAGGAGGAATTCCGCTAATTACCTGATCTGTCCCGGGAGAGGCACTAGATGCTACCTGCAATTCCATCCCAACCACCGATTTCCTCGGCAGCCTGCACTACGAGACACTCGGGGAAGACACTCTTAAGGCTCCTAGGAGATCCCAGGTGCAGCAGACAGAGGACGAAACCTCCCCACTCTCAGAATTCCGGAACGCGGCCGAGTTTGTTGGGAATGTTTGGGGCCGCCCTCCACGCAGCTGCCTGGTGTCACATGTTTTCACTGGCAGGAGTAAGTCCGCTAATATCCTGATCTGTTCCGGGGGGAGGCACTAGATGCTACATGCATTTCCAGGTCAACCTCCGCCTTTCCCCAGTAGCCCTCACTAGGAGACACTCGCGGAAAACACGCGGAGGGCTCCTAGGAGATCCCAGGCGCTGCAGACTGAGGACGGAACCTCGCCACACTCAGAATTCAGGAACGCGGCTGAGTGGGTGGGGGAGGATTGTGGCCGCCCTGCACCCAGCTGCATGGTGTCACAGATATTCCCTGGCAGGAGGAATTCCGCTAATTACCTTATCTGTGCAGGGGGAGGCACTAGATGCTACCTGCATTTCCATCCCAACCCCCGATTTCCCCGGCAGCCTGCACTACGAGACACTCGGGGGAAAACACGCGGAGGGCTCCTAGGAGATCCCAGGCGCTGCAGACAGGGGACGGAAACTCTCCACACTCAGAATTCCGGAATGCGGCCCGAATGGTTTTGGATTTTTGGGGCCGCCCCCCACGCAGCTGCCTGGTGTCACAGGTGTTCCCTGGCAGGGGGAAGTCCGCTAAATACCTCATCTGTCCCGGGAGAGGCACTAGATGCTACCTGCATTTCCATCCCAACCACGATTTCCCCGGCAGCCTGCACTACGAACACTCGGGCAAGACACGCGGAGGGCTCCTAGGAGATCCCAGGCGCTGCAGACAGAGGACGGAACCTCGCCACACTCAGAATTCATGAACGCGGCCGAGTGGCTGGGGGAGATTTGGGTCCGCCCACCACGCAGCTGCTTGTTGTCACCGGTGTTCCCAGGCAGGGGGAAAACCGCTAAATACCTCATCGGTCCAGGGGGAGGCACTAGATGCTACCTGTGTTTCCAGCCCAATCCCCGCATTTACCCGGCAGCCCGCACTAGGAGACACTCGGGGAAGACACGCGGAGGGCTCCTTGGAGATCCCAGGCGCTGCTGACAGAGGACGGAACCTCGCCAATCTCAGAATTCCGGAACGCGGCCGAGTGGGTTGGGGAGGTTTGGGGCCGCCCTCCACGCAGCTGCATGGTTTCACAGGTGTGCCCTGGCAGGAGGAATTCCACTAATTACCTGATCTGTGCCGGGGGAGGCACTAGATGCTACCTGCATTTCCATCCCAACCCCCGATTTCCCCGGCAGCCTACACTACGAGACACTCGGGGAAGACACTATTAGGGCTCCTAGGACATCCCAGGCACTGCAGACAGAGGATGGAATCTCGCCACACTTAGAATTCCGGTACGCGGCCGAGTGGGTTGGGGAGGTTTGTGGCCGCCCTCCATGCAGCTGCCTGGTGTCACAGGTGTTCACTGGCAGGAGGAAGTCCGCTACTTACCTGATATGTGCAGGGGGAGGCACTAGATGCTACCTGCATTTCCAGCCAAACCCCCGGGTTTCCCCGGCAGCCCGCACTTGATGACACTTGGGGAAGGCACGGGGAGGGCTCCTAGGAGATCCAAGGCGCTGCAGACAGAGAACGGAACCTCGCCACACTCAGAATTCCGGAACGCGGCCGAGTGGGTGGGGGAGGTATGGGGCCAACCTCCACGCAGCTTCCTGGTGTCACAGGTGTTTCCTTGCAGGGGGAAGTCCGCTAATTACCTGATCTGTGCAGGGGGAGGCAATAGATGCTAACTGAATTTCCACCACAACCCCTGTTTTTCCCCGGCAGCCCGCACTACGAGACACTCAGGGAAGACACGCGGATTGCTCCTAGGAGATCCCAGGCGCCGCAAACAAAGGACTGAACCTCCCCACACTCAGAAATCCAGAACGAGGCTGAGTGGGTGGGGGAGGTTTGGGGCCGCCCTCCACGTAGCTGCGTGGTGTAACAGGTGTTCCTTGGTAGAGGGAATTCCGCTAATTACCTCATCTGTCCAGGGGGAGGCTCTAGATGCTGCCTGCTTTTCCAGCACAACCCCCGACTTTCCCCGGCAGCCCGCATAATAGTAAATCGGGGAATACACGCTGAGGGCTCCTAGAAGATCCCAGGCGCTGCAGACAGGGGATGGAACCTGGCCATACTCAGAATTACAGAACGTGGCCGAGTGGGTGGGGGAGGTTTGGGAGTGCCTTCCACGCAGCTGCCTGGTGTCACAGGTGTTCCCTGGCTGGTGGAATTCCGCTAATTACCTGATCCGTCCAGGGGGAGGCACTAGATGCTACCTGCATTTCCAGCACAACCCCCGACTTTCCCCGGCAGCTCGCACTAGGATACACTCGGGGAAGACACGTGGAGGGCTCCTAGGAGACTCCGGCCCTGCAGACAGAGGAAGGAACCTCGCAACACTCAGAATTCCGGAACGAGGCCAAGTGGTTTGGGGAGGTTTGGGACCGCCCACCACGCAGCTTCCTGGTGTCACAGGTGTTCCCTGGAAGGAGGAAGTCCGCTAATTACCTGTTCTGTGCAGGGGGAGGCACTAGATGCTTCCTGCATTTCCAGCCCAACCCCCGCATTTCCCCTGCAGCCCGCACTAGGAGACACTCGGGGAAGAAACGCGGAGGGCTCCTAGGAGATCCCAGTCGCTGCAGACAGAGGACGGAACCTCGCCACAGTCAGAATTCCAGAACGCGGCCGAGTGGGTTGGGGTGGTTTGGGGCCGACCTTCATGCAGCTGCATGGTGTCACAGGTTATCCCTGGCAGGGGGAAATCCGCTAATTACCTGATCTGTGCAGCAGGAGGCAATAGATGCTACCGGCATTTCCAGCCCAACTCCCGCTTTCCCTGGCAGCACACCGTTTGAGACACTGGGGGAAGACAAGCGGAGTGCTCCTAGGAGATCCCAGGCCCCGCAAACAGAGGACTGAACCTCCCCACAAAGAGAATTCCAGAAGGCGCCGAGTGGGTGGGGGAGGTGTGGGGCCGCCATCCATGCAGCTGTATGGTGTCACAGGTGTTCCCTGGCAGGGGGAATTCAGCTAATTACCTGATCTGTGCAGGGGGTGGCACTAGATGCTACCTGCATTTCCAGCCCAACCCCCGCTTTTCCCCGGCAGCCCGCATTACGAGAAATTCGGGGAAGACAGTTGGAGGGTTCCTAGGAGATCCCAGGAGCTGCAGAGAGAGTACGGAACATCGCAACACTCAGAATCCCGGAACGCCTCCGAGTGGGTTGGGGAGGTTTGGGGGCCGAACTCCACGCAGCTGCATGGTGTCACAGGTTTTCACTGGCAGGAGGAAGTCCGCTAATTAACTGTTACGTCCAGGGGGAGGCACTAGATGCTACCTGCTTTTCCAGCCCAACCCCCACCTTTCCCCGGCAGCCCGCACTGGGAGAAACTAGGGGAAGGCACGGGGAAGGCTCCTAGGAGATCAACGGCGCTGCAGACAGAGGACGGAACCTCGCCACACTCAGAATTCCGGAATGCGGCCGAGTGGGTTGGTGAGGTTTGGGGCCGCCCTCCACTCAGCTGCCTGGTGTCACAGGTGATCCCTGGCAGGGAGAATTCCGCTAATTACCTCATTTGTCCAGGGGGAGGCACTAGATACTACCTGCGTTTCCAGCACAAACCCCGTCTTTCTCCGGCAGTCCGCATATAAGTCACTCGGGGAAGACTCGCCGTGGGCTCCTCGGAGATCACAGGCGCTGCAGAATGGGGATGGAACCATGCCACATCAGAATTCCAGAACGCGGCCGAGTTGGTTGGGGAGGTTTGGGGCCGCCCTCCACGCAGCTGCATGGTTTCACAGCTGTTACCTTGCAGGAGGAATTCCGGTAATTACCTGATCTGTGCAGGGGGAGGCACTAGATGCTACCTGCATTTCCAGCCCAACCCCCGCCTTTCCCCTGCAGCCCGCACTAGGAGGCATTCCGGGAAGACACGCGAATGGCTCCTCGGAAATCCCAGGCACTGCAGACAGAGGACGGAACCTCGCCACACTCAGAATACCGGAACGCGGCCGAGTGGGTGGGGGATGTTTGGGGCCGCCCTCCACGCAGCTGCCTGTTGTCACAGGTGTTCCCTGGCAGGGCGAAGTCCGCTAATTACCTGATCTGTCCAGGGGGACGCACTAGATGCTACCTTCATTTCCAGCCCCAACTCCCGCGTTTCCCCGGGAGCCCGCACTTCGAGACACTTGGGGAAGGCACGGGGATGGCTCCTAGGAGTTCCAAGGCGCTGCAGACAGAGGACAGAACCTCGCCACACTCAGAATTCCGGAACGCGGCCGAGTGGGTGGGGGATGTATGGGGCCGCACTCCTCGCAGGTTCCTGGTGTCACAGGTGTTCCCTTGTAGGGGGAATTCCGCTAATTACCTGATCTGTGCAGGGGGAGGCACTAGATGCTACCTGCATTTCCAGCCCAACCCCCGCATTTCCCAGGCAGCCCGCAGTACGAGACACTCGGGGAAGACACTATTAGGGCTCCTAGGACATCCCAGGCGCTGCAGACAGAGGATGGAACCTCGCCACACTCAGAATTCCGGAACGCGGCCGAGTGGGTTGGGGAGGTTTTGGGGCCGCCCTCCACGCAGCTGCGTGGTGTAACAGGTGTTCCTTGGCAGGGGGAATTCCGCTAATTACCTCATCAGTCCAGGGGGAGGCACTAGATGCTACCTGCGTTTCCAGCACAACCCCCGACTTTCCCCGGCAGCCCGCATAATAGTCAATCGGGGAAGACACGCTGAGGGCTCCTAGGAGACCCCGGCCCTGCAGACAGAGGAAGGAACCTCGCAACACTCAGAATTCCGGAACGCGGCCAAGTGGTTTGGGGAGGTTTGGGACCGCACACCACGCAGCTTCCTGGTGTCACAGGTGTTCCCTGGAAGGAGGAAGTCCGCTAATTACCTGTTCTGTGCAGGGGGAGGCTCTAGATGCTTCCTGCATTTCCAGCCCAACCCCCGCATTTCCCCTGCAGCCCGCACTAGGAGACACTCGGGGAAGACACGCGGAGTTCTCCTAGGAGATCCCAGGCGCCGCAAACAGAGGACTGAACCTCCCCATACTCAGAAATCCAGAACGCGGCCGAGTGGGTGGGGGAGGTTTGGGGCAGCCCTCCACGCAGCTGCATGGTGTCTCAGGTGTTCCCTGGCAGGGGGAATTCCGCTAAATACCTCACCTGTCCACGGGTAGGCACTAGATGCTACCTGATTTTCAGCACATCCCCTGCCTTTCTCTGCCAGCCCGCATAATAATCAATCGGGGAATACAGATGGAGGGCTCCTAGGAGATCCCAGGCGCTGCAGACAGGGGACGGAACCTCGCCACACTCAGAATTCCGGAACGCCTCCGAGTGGGTTGGGGAGGTTTGGGGCCGCCCACCACGGAGCTGCCTGGTGTCACAGGTGTTCCATGGCAGGGGGATGTCTGCTAATTACCTGATCTGTGCAGGGGGAGGCACTAGATGCTACCTGCATTTCCAGCCCAAACCCCGCCTTTCCCAGGCAGCCTGCACTAGGAGAAACTTGCGAAAGACACGCGGAGGCCTCCTCGGAGATCCCAGGCGCTGCAGACAGAGGACGGAACCTCGCCACACTCAGATTTCCGGAACGCGGCCGAGTAGATGGGGGAGGTTTGTGGCCGCCCCCCACGAACCTGCCTGGTGTCACAGGTGTTCCCTGACAGGGGAAAGTCCGCTAATTACCTGATCTTTCCAGGGGGACGCACTAGATGCTACCTGCATTTTCAGCCCAACACCCACCTTTCCCCGGCAGCCCGCACTTGGAGACACTTGGGGAAAGCACGGGGAGGGCTCCTAGGAAATCCCAGGTGCTGCAGACAGGGGACGGAACCTCGCCACACTCAGAATTCCGGAATGCGGCCGAGTGGGTTGGTGAGGTTTGGGGCCGCCCTCCACGCAGCTGCATGGTGTCACAGGTTTTCCCTGGCAGGAGGAATTCCGCTAATTACCTGATCTGTGCAGGGGGAGGCACTAGATGCTACCTGCATTTCCAGCCCAAACCCCGCATTTCCCAGGCTGCCCACAGTACGAGACACTAGGGGAAGACACTATTAGGGATCCTAGGAAATCCCAGGCGCTGCAGACAGAGGATGGAACCTCGCCACACTCAGAATTCCGGAACGCGTCTGAGTGGGTTGGGGAGATTTGGGGCCGCCCTCCATGCAGCTTCCTGGTATCACAAGTGCTCCCTGGGAGGAAGAAGTCCGCTAATTACCTGATCCGTCCAGGGGGAGGCACTAGTTGCTACCTGCATTTCAAGCCCAACCCCCGCCTTTCCCTGGCAGCCCGCACTAGGTTACACTCCGGTAAGACAAGCGGAATGCTCCTAAGAGATCCCAGGCCCCGCAAACAGAGGACTGAACCTCCCTACAAAGAAAATTCCAGAACGCGCCGAGTGGGTGAAGAAGTTTTGGGGCCGCCCTCCATGCATCTGCAAGGTGTCACAGGTGTTCCCTGGTAGGGGGAAGTCCGCTAATTACCTGATCTGTGCAGGGGGAGGCACTAGATGCTACCTGCATTTCCAGCCCAACCCCCGCCTTTCCCCTGCAGCCCTCACTGGGAGACACTTGGGGAAGGCACGGAGAAGGCTCCTAGGAGATCCAAGGCGCTGCAGACAGAGGACGGAACCTCGCCAAACTCAGAATTCCGGAACGCGGCCGAGTGGGTGGGGGAGGTATGGGGCCGCCCTCCACGCAGCTTCCTGGTGTCACAGGTGTTCCCTTGTAGCGGGAAGTCCGCTAATTACCTGATCTGTGCAGGGGGAGGCACTAGATGCTACCTGCATTTCCAGCCCAACCCCCAACTTTCCCCGGCAGCCCACACTAGGATACACTCGGGGAAGACACGTGGAGGGCTCCTAGGAGACCCCGGCCCTGTAGACAGAGGATGGAACCTCGCAACACTCAGAATTCCGGAACGCGGCCGAGTGGTTTGGGTAGGTTTGGGGCCGCCCACCACAGCTTCCTGGTGTCACAGGTGTTCCCTGGCAGGAGGAAGTCCGCTAATTACCTGTTGTGTGCAGGGGGAGGCACTAGATGCTTCCTGCATTTCCAGCCCAACTCCCGCATTTCCCCTGCAGCCCGCACTAGGAGACACTCGGGGAAGAAACGCGGAGGGCTCCTAGGAGATCCCAGTCGCTGCAGACAGAGGACGGAACCTCGCCACAGTGAGAATTCCAGAACGCGGCCGAGTGGGTTGGGGTGGTTTGGGGCCGCACTCCATGAAGCTGCAAGGTGTCACAGGTTTTCCCTGGCAGGGGGAAATCCCATAAATACCTGATCTGTGCAGGGGGAGGCAATAGATGCTACCGGCATTTCCAGCACAACCCCCGAATTCCCCGGAAGCCCACACTATGAGACAATGGGGGAAGACAAGCGGAGTGCTCCTAGGAGATGCCAGTCGCTGCAGACAGAGGACTGAACCTCCCCACAATGAGAATTCCAGAACGCGCCGAGTAGGTGGGGGAGGTTTGGGGCCGCCATCCATGCAGCTGTATGGTGTCACAGGTGTTCCCTGGCAGGGGGGAATTCAGCTAATTACCTGATCTGTGCAGAGGGAGGCACTAGATGCTACCTGCATTTCCAGCCCAACCCCCGCCTTTCCCCAGTTGCTGGCACTATGAGAAACTCGGGGAAGACACTTGGAGGGCTCTTAGGAGATCCCAGGAGCTGCAGAGAGAGTACGGAACCTCGCAACACTCAGAATTCCGGAACGCATCCGAGTTGGTTGGGGAGGTTTGGGGCCACCATCCACGCAGCTGCCTGGTGTCACATGTGCTCCCTGGCAGGGGGAAGTCCGCTAATTACCTGATCTGTGCAGGGGGTGACACTAGATGCTACCTGCATTTCCAGCCCAGCCCCCGCCTTTCCCAGGTAGCCTGCACTAGGAGACAGTTTGGGAAGACACACGGGGGCTCCTAGGAAATCCCAGGCGCTGCAGACAGGGGACGGAACCTCGCCACACTCAGAATTCCGGAACGCGGCCGAGTGGGTTGGTGAGGTTTGGGGCCGCCCTCCACGCAGTTGCATGGTGTCACAGGTTTTCCCTGGCAGGAGGAATTCCGCTAATTACCTGATCTGTGCAGGGGGAGGCACTAGAAGCTACCTGCATTTCCAGCCCAACCCCCGCCTTTCCCCGGCAGCCACACTAGGAGAAACTCGGAGAAGAAGCGCGGATGTCTCCTAGGAGATCCCAGGCGCTGCAGACAGAGGACGGAACCTCGCCAAACCCAGAATTCAGGAACGCGGCCGAGTGGGAAGGGGAGGTTTCGGGCCACCATCCACGCAGCTGCTTGGTGTCACAGGTGTTCCCTGGCAGGGGAAGACCGCTAATTACCTCATCTGTTCAGGGGGAGGCACTTGATGCTACCTGTGTTTCCAGCACAAACACCGCATTTCCCCGGCAGCCCGCATAATAGTCACTCGGGGAAGACACGCGGAGGGCTCATACGAGATCCCAGGCACCACAACAGAGGACTGAATCTCCCCACAATGATTATTCCAGAACACGGCTTAGTGGGTGAGGGAGGTTTGGGTCCGCCCTCCATGAAGCTGCATGGTGTCACAGCTGTTACCTTGCAGGAGGAATTCCGGTAATTACCTGATCTGTGCAGGGGGAGGCACTAGATGCTACCTGCATTTCCAGCCCAACCCCCGCCTTTCCCCGGCAGCCCACACAGGGAGACACTCAGGGAAGACAAGCGGAGTGCTCCTAGGAGATCCCAGTCGCCACACACAGATGATTGAACCTCCCCACAATGAGAATTCCAGAACGCGACCAGTGTGTGGGGAGGTTTGTGGCCGCCATCCATGCAGGTGCATGGTGTCACAGGTGTTCCCTGACAGGAGGAATTCCGCTAATTACCTTATCTGTGCAGGGGGAGGCACTAGATGCTACCTGCATTTCCAGCCCAACCCCCGCCTTTTCCTGGCAGCCCGCACTACGAGACACTCGGGGAAGACACTCGAAGGGCTCCTAGGAGATCCCAGGCGCTGCAGACAGAGGACGGAACCTCGCCACACTCAGAATTCCGGAACGAGGCCGAGTGGGTGGGGGAGGTTTCGGGCCACCCCCCACGCAGCTGCATGGTCTCACAGGTGTTCCCTGGCAGGAGGAAATCCGCTAATTTCCTGATCTGTGCAGGGGGAGGCAGTAGATGCTACCTGCATTTCCATCCCAACCCCCGATTTCCCCGGAAGACTGCATTACGAGACACTCGGGGAAGACACTCTTAAGGCTCCTCGGAGATCCCAGGCGCTGCAGACAGAGGACGGAACCTCCCCACTGTCAGAATTCCGGAACGCGGCCGAGTGGTTTGGGGAGGTTTGGGGCCGCCCTCCACGCATCTGCCTGGTGTCACAGTTGTTCGCTGGGAGGAAGAAGTCCGCTAATTACCTGATCTGTGCAGGGTGAGGCACTAGAAGCTACCTGCATTTCCAGCCCAACCCCCGCCTTTCCCCGGCAGCCCACACTAGGAGAAACTCGGAGAATAAACGCGGATGTCTCCTAGGAGATCCCAGGTGCTGAAGACAGAGGACGGAACCTCGCCAAACCCAGAATTCAGGAACGCGGCCGAGTGGGTGGGGGAGGTTTCGGGCCGCCCTCCACGCAGCTGCTGGTGTCACAGGTGTTCCCTGGCAGGGGGAAGACCGCTAATTACCTCATCTGTCCAGGGGGAGGCACTTGATGCTACCTGTGTTTCCAGCAAAAACCCCGAATTTCCCCGGCAGCCCGCATAATAGTCACTCGGGGAAGACACGCGGAGGGCTCATACGAGATCCCAGGCGCCGCAACAGAGGACTGAATCTCCCCACAATGATTATTCCAGAACACGGCCTAGTGGGTGGGGGAGGTTTGCGTCTGCCCACCATGCAGCTGCATGGTGTCACAGCTGTTACCTTGCAGGAGGAAATCCGGTAATTACCTGATCTGTGCAGGGGGAGGCACTAGATGCTACCTGCATTTCCAGCCCAACCCCCGACTTTCCCAGGCAGCCAGCACTAAGAGAAACTTGGGGAAGACACACGGATGGTTCCTATGTGATCCCAGGCGCTGCAGACAGAGGACGGAACCTCGCCACACTCAGAATTCCGGAACGCGGCCGAGTGGGTGGGGGAGGTTTGGGGCCGCCCACCACGCAGCTGCCTGTTGTCACTGGTGTTCCCTGGCAGGGGGAATTCCGCTAATTATCTCATATGACCACGGGGAGTCACTAGATGCTACCTGCATTTCCAGGCCAACCCCCGCATTTCCCCGGCAGCTAGCACTAGGAGACACTCGGGGAAGATACGCGGAGGGCTCCTAGGAGATCCCAGGCGCTGCAGACAGAACACGGAACCTCGCCACACTCAGAATTCAGCAACGTGGACGAGTGGGTGGGGGAGGTTTTGGACCGCCCTCCATGCAGCTGCCTGATGTCCCAGGTGTTCCCTTGCAGAGGGAAGACCGCTAATTACCTCATTTGTCCAGGAGGAGGAACTAGATTCTACCCGTGTTTCCAGCACAGCCCCCGCCTTTACCTGGCAGCCCGAAATAGGAGAAACTCGGGGAAGACAAGTGGAGGGCTCCTAGGAGATCCCAGGTGCTGCAGACAGAGGACGGAACCTCGCCACACTCAGAATTCCGGAACGCGGCCGAGTGGGTGGGAGAGGTTTAGGGTCGAACACCATGTAGCTGCATGTTGTCACAGGTGTTCGCTGGCAGGGAGAAGTCCGCTAATTACCTGATCTGTGCAGGGGGAGGCACTAGATGCTACCTGCATTTCCAGCCCTACCCCCGCATTTCCCCGGAAGCCCGCACTAGGAGACACTCGGGGAAGACAATTGGAGGGCTCCTAGGAGATCCCAGGCGCTGCAGACAGAGGACGGAACCTCGCCACACTCAGAATTCCGGAACATGGCCGAGTGGGTGGGGGATGTTAGGGGCCGACCTCCACGCAAATGCCTGGTGTCACAAGTGTTCCCTGGCAGGGGGAAGACCGCTAATTACCTCATCTCTCCAGGGGCAGGCACTAGATGCTACCCGTTTTTCCAGCACAACCCCCGCTTTCCCCGGCAGCCCGCACTACGGGACACTCTGGGAAGACACTATGAGGGCTCCTAGGAGATCCCAGGCGCTGCAGACCGAGGACGGAACCTCGGCACAGTCAGAATACCGGAACGCGCCCGAGTGGTTTGGGGAGGTTTGGGGCCGCCCTCCACGCAGCTGCCTGGTGTCACTGGTGATCCCTGGCAGGGGGAAGTCCGCTAATTACCTGATCTGTGCAGGGGGAGGCACTAGATTCCACCTGCATTTCCAGCCCAACACCCGCCTTTCCCCGGCAGCCCGCATAAGAGTCACTCGGGGAAGACACTTGGAGGGCTCCTAGGAGATCCCAGGCACTGCAGACAGGGGATGGAACCTCGCCACACTCAGAATTCCAGAACGTGGCTGAGTGTGTGGGGGAGGTTTCGGGCCGCCCTTCACGCAGCTGCCTGGTGTCACAGGTGATCCCTGGCAGGGGGATAACCGCAAATTACCTGATTCGTCCAGGGGGAGGCACCAGATGCTACCTGCATTTCCAGCCCAAACCCCACCTTTCCCAGGCTATCCGCACTAGTAGACACTCGGGGAAGACACGTGGAGGGGTCCTAGGAGATCCCAGGCGCTGCAGACAGAGGACGGAACCTCGCCTCTCTCAAATTCCGGAACGCGTCTGAGTGGGTTGGGGAGGTTTTGGGACGACCTCCACGCAGCTGCCTGGTGTCACGGGTGTTCCCTGGCATCAGGAAGTCCGCTAATTTCCTGATCTGTGCAGGGGGAGGCAGTAGATGCTACCTGCATTTCCAGCCCAAACCCCGCCTTTCCCCGGCAGCCCGCACTACGAGACACTCGGGGAAGACACTCGGAGTGCTCCTAGGAGATCCCAGGCGCTGCAGACTGAGGACGGAACCCTCGCCAAACTCAGAATTCCGGAACGCGGCCGAGTGGGTTGGGGAGGTTTGGGTCCGCCCTCCACGCAACTGCCTGGGGCCACAGGTGTTCACTGTCAGGGGAAAGTCCGCTAATTACCTGATCTGTTCAGGGGGAGGCACTAGATGCCACCTGCATTTCCAGCCCAATCCCCGATTTCCCCGGCAGCCTGCACTAAGAATCACTCGGGTAGACAATCTTAAGGCTCCTAGGAGATCCCAGGCGCTGCAGACAGAGGACTGAACCTCGCAACACTCAGAATTCCGGAACGCGGCCGAGTGGGTGGGGGAGGTTTGGGCCGCCCTCCACGCATCTGCCTGGTGTCTCAGGTGTTCCCTGGCAGGGGGAAGACCGCTAATTACCTCATCTGTCCAGGGGGAGGCATTAGATGCTACCCGTGTTTCCAGCCCAACTCCAGCCTTTACCTGGCAGCCCGCAATAGGGGAAACTCGGGGAAGACACGTGGAGGGTTCCTAGGAGATCCCAGGTGCTGCAGACAGAGGACGGAACCTCGCCACACTCAGAATTCCGGAACGTGGCCGAGTGGTTAGGGGAGGATTGGGGCCGCCCCCACGCAGCTGCCTGGTGTCACAAGTGTTCCCTGGCAGGGGGAAGACCGCTAATTACCTCATCTGTCCAGGGGGAGGCACTAGATGCTACCCGTTTTTTCCAGCACAACCCCCGCCTTTCCCCGGCAGCCCGCACAAGGAGACACTCTGGGAAGACACTCAGAGGGCTCCTAGGAGATCCCAGGCGCTGCAGACCGAGGACGGAACCTCAGCACACTCAGAATTCCGGAACGCGGGCCGAGAGGGTTGGGGAGGTTTGGGGCCGCCCTCCACGCAGCTGCCTGGTGTCACAGGTTTTCCCTGGCAGGAGGAAGACCACTAATTACCTTATCTGTGCAGGGGGAGGCTCTAGATGCTACCTGCATTTCCATTCCAACCCCCGATTTCCCAGGCAGCCTGCACTACGGGACAATCGGGGAAGACACTCTTAAGGCTCCTAGGAGATCCCAGGCGCTGCAGACAGAGGATGGATCCTGGCCACTCTCAGAATTCCGGAACGCGGCCGAGTGGGATGGGGAGGTTTGGGGCCGCCCACCACGCAGCTGCCTGTTGTCACAGGTGTTCACTTGCAGGAGGAATTCCGCTAATTACCTGATCTGTCCAGGGGGAGGAACTAGATGCTATCTGTGTTTCCAGCACAACCCCCGCCTTTCCCCGTCAGCCCGACCTAGGAGACACTCGGGGAAGACACGTGGAGGGCTCCTAGGAGATCCCAGGCGCCGCAAAGAGAGGACAGAACCTTCATACTATGAGAATTCCAGAACGAGGCCAAGTGGGTGGGGGAGTTTTGGGGCCGCCCTCCATGCAGCTGCATGGTGTCACAGCTGTTCCGTGGCAGGAGGAACTCCGGTAATTACCTGATCTGTGCAGGGGGAGGCACTACATGCTACCTGCATTTCCAGCCCAAACCCCGCTTTTCCCAAGCACCCCGCACTAAGAGACACTTGGGGAAGAAACTCGGAGGGCTCCTAGTAGATCCCAGGCGCTACAGACAGAGGACGGAACCTCGCCACACTCAGAATTCCGGAACGCGTCCGAGTGGGTTGGGGAGGTTTGTGGCCGCCCTCCACGCAGATTCCTGGTGTCACAGGTGTTCCATGGTAGGGGGAAATCCGCTAATTACCTCATCTGTCCAGGGGGAGGCACTAGATGCTACCTGCATTTCCAGCCCAACCCCCGACTTTCCCCGGCAGCCCGCACTAATGAAACACTCGGAGAAGACACGTGGAGGGCTCCTAGGAGATCCAAGGCGCTGCAGACAGTGGACGGATCCTCGCCACACTCAAAATTCCGGAACACGCCGAGTGGTTTGGTGAGGTTTGGGGCCGCACTCCAAGAAGCTGCCTGGTGTCACAGGTGTTCCCTGGCAGGGCGAAGTCCGCTAATTACCTGATCTGTGCAGGGGGAGGCACTAGAAGCTACCTGCATTTCCAGCCCAACCCCCCGCCTTTCCCCCGCAGCCCGCACTAGGAGACACTCGGTCAAGACAAGCGGAGTGCTCCTAGGAGATCCCAGGCGACGAAAACAGAGGACTGAAACTCCCCACAATGAGAATTCCAGAACGCGGCCATTGGGTGAGGGAGGTTTGGGGCCGCCCTCCACGCAGCTGCCAGTTTTCACAGTTGTTCCCTGGCAGGGGGAAGACCGCTAATTACCTCATCTGTCCAGGGGGAGGCACTAGATGCTATCTGTGTTTCCAGCACAACCCCCGCCTTTCCCCGGCAGCCCGCATAATAGTCACTAGGGGAAGACATGCGGAGGGCTCATAGGAGATCCCAGGTGCTGTAGACAGAGGACGGAACCTCGCCACACTCAGAATTCCGGAACGCGGCCGAGTTGGTGGGGGAGGATTGGGGCCGCCTTCCTCGCAGCTGCCTGGTGTCACAGGTGTTCCCTGGCAGGGGGAAGTCCTCTAAATACCTTATCTGTCCAGGGGAAGGCACTAGATGCTACCTGCATTTCCAGCCCAACCCCCGTCTTTCCCCGTCAGCCCGCACTACTAGACACTCGGGGAAGACACTCGGATGGCTCCTAGGAGATCCCAGGCGCTGCAGACAGCGGACGGAACCTCGCCACACTCAGAATTCCAGAACGTGGCCGAGTGGGTGGGGGAGTTTTGGGGCCGCCCTCCAAGCAGCTGCCTGTTGTCACAGGTGTTCCCTGGCAGGGGGAAGACCGCTAATAACCTCATCGGTCCAGGGGGAGGCACTACATGCTACCTGTGTTTCCAGCCCAACCCCCGACTTTCCCCGGCAGCCCGCAATAGGAAACACTCGGGGAAGACACTCGGAGGGCTCCAAGGAGATCCCAGGCGCTGAGTCAGGTAACGGAAACTCGCCACACTCAGAATTCCGGAACGCAGCCGAGTGGGTGGGGGAAGTTTGGGGCTGCCCTCCACGCAGCTGCCCGGTGTCACAGTTGTTCGCTGGGAGGAAGAAGTCCGCTAATTACCTGATCTGTGCAGGGTGAGGCACTAGAAGCTACCTGCATTTCCAGCCCAACCCCCGCCTTTCCCCGGCAGCCCGCATAATAGTCACTCGGGTAAGACACGCGGAGGGCTCATACGAGATCCCAGGCGCCGCAACAGAGGACTGAATCTCCCCACAATGTTTATTCCAGAAAACGGCCTAGTGGGTGGGGGAGGTTTGGGGCCGCCATCCATGCAGGTGCATGGTGTCACAGGTGATCCCTGGCAGGAGGAAGTCCGTTAATTACCTTATCTGTGCAGGGGGAGGCACTAGATGCTACCTGCATTTCCAGCCCAACCCCCGCAATTCCCTGGCAGCCCGCACTACGAGACACTCGGGGAAGACACTCGGAGGGCTCCTAGGAGATCCCAGGTGCTGCAGACAGAAGACGGAACATCGCCACACTCAGAATTCCAGAACGCGGCCTAGTGGGTTTGGGATGTTTGGGCCGCCCTCCACGCATCTGCTTGGAATCACAGGTGTTCCCTGGCAGGGTGAAATCCACTAAATACCTGATCCGTCCAGGGGGAGGCACTAGATGCTATCTGCATTTCCAGCCCAACCCACGCATTTCCCCGGCAGAACGCACAAGGGGACATTCGAGGAAGACACGCGGAGGGATCCTAGGTGATCCCAGGCGCCGCAAACAGAGGACTGAACCTCCCCACACTCAGAATTCCAGAACGCGGCCGAGTGGGTAGGGGAGGTTTGGGGCCGCCCTCCACGCAGCTGCCTGGTGTCACAGGTGGTCCGTGACATGAGGAATTCCGCTAATTACCTGATCTGTGCAGGGGGAGGCACTAGATGCTACCTGCATTTCCAGCCCAACTCCCGCCTTTACCTGGCAGTCCACAATAGGAGACACTCGGGGAAGACACGTGGAGGGCTCCTAGGAGATCACAGGTGCTGCAGACAGAGGACGGAACATCGCCACACTCAGAATTCCAGAACGCGGCCTAGTGGGTTTGGGATGTTTGGGCCGCCCTCCATGCATCTGCTTGGAATCACAGGTGTTCCCTGGCAGGGTGAAATCCACTAAATACCTTATCCGTCCAAGGGGAGGCACTAGATGCTATCTGCATTTCCAGCCCAACCCACGCATTTCCCCGGCAGAACGCACAAGGGGACATTCGGGGAAGACACGCGGAGGGATCCTAGGTGATCCCAGGCGCCGCAAACAGAGGACTGAACCTCCCCACACTCAGAATTCCGGAACGCAGCCGAGTGGGTGGGGGAGGTTTAGGGTCGACCTCCACGCAGCTGCCTGGTTTCACAGGTGTTCCCTGGCAAGGGGAAGTCCGCTAATTACCTGATCTGTGCAGGGGGAGGCACTAGATGCTACCTGCATTTCCAGCCCAACCCCCGCATTTCCCCGGAAGCCCGCACTACGAGACACTCGGGGAAGACAACAGGAGGGCTCCTAGGAGATCCCAGGCGCTGCAGACAGAGGACGGAACCTCGCCACACTCAGAATTCCGGAACGCCTCCGAGTGGTTTTGGGAGGTTTGGGGCCACCCTCCACGCAGCTGCCTGGTGTCACAGGTGTACCCTGGAAGGGGGAAGTCCGCTAATTACCTGATCTGTGCAGGAGGAGGCAATAGATGCTACCTGCATTTCCAGCCCAACCCCCGCCTTTCCTGGGCAGCCCGCACTAGGAGACACTCGGGAAAGACAAGCGGAGTGCTCCTAGGAGATCCCAGGAGACGAAAACAGAGGACTGAAACTCCCCACAATGAGAATTCCAGAACGCGGCCATTGGGTGAGGGAGATTTGGGGCCGCCCTCCACGCAGCTGCCAGTTTTCACAGGTGTTCCCTGGCAGGGGGCAGACCGCTAATTACCTCATCTGTCCAGGGGGAGGCACTAGATGCTACCTGCATTTCCAGCCCAACCCCCGCCTTTCCCCGGCAGCCCACACTAGGAGAAACTCGGAGAAGAAACGCGGATGTCTCCTAGGAGATCCCAGGCGCTGCAGACAGAGGACGGAACCTCGCCAAACCCAGAATTCAGGAACGCGGCCGAGTGGGAGGGGGAGGTTTCGGGCCGCCCTCCATGCAGCTGCATGGTGTCACAGCTGTTACCTTGCAGGAGAAATTCCGGTAATTACCTGATCTGTGCAGGGGGAGGCACTAGATGCTACCTGCATTTCCAGCCCAACCCCCGCCGTTCCCCGGCAGCCCACACAGGGAGACACTCAGGGAAGACAAGAGGAGTGCTCCTAGGAGATCCCAGTCGCCACACACAGATGATTGAACCTCCCCACAATGAGAATTCCAGAACGCGACCAGTGTGTGGGGGAGGTTTGGGGCCGCCATCCTTGCAGGTGCATGGTGTCACAGGTGTTCCCTGACAGGAGGAATTCCGTTAATTACCTTATTTGTGCAGGGGGAGGCACTAGATGCTACCTGCATTTCCAGCCCAACCCCCGCCTTTCCCTGGCAGCCCGCACTAGGAGACACTCGGGGAAGACACTCGAAGGGCTCCTAGGAGATCCCAGGCGCTGCAGACAGAGGACGGAACCTCGCCACACTCAGAATTCCGGAACGCGTCCGAGTGGGTTGGGGAAGTTTGGTGCCGCCCTCCAGGCAGCTGCCTGGTGTCACGGGTGTACCCTAGCAGGGGGAAGTCCGCTAATTACCTGATCTGTGCAGGGGGAGGCACTAGATTCTACCTGCATTTCCAGCCCAACCCCCGCCTTTCCCCGGCAGCCCACAGTAGGAGACACTAGGGGAACACACGCGGAGGGCTCCTAGGAGATCCCACGTGCTGCAGACAGAGGAAGGAACCTCGCCACACTCAGAATTCCGGAACGAGGCCGAGTGGGTGGGGGAGGTTTCGGGCCACCCTCCACGCAGCTGCATGGTCTCACAGGTGTTCCCTGGCAGGAGGAAGTCCGCTAAATACCTGATATGTGCAGGGGGAGGCAGTAGATGCTACCTGCATTTCCATCCCAACCCCCGATTTCCCCGGAAGACTGCACTACGAGACACTCGGGGAAGACACTCTTAAGGCTCCTCGGAGATCCCAGGCGCTGCAGACAGAGGACGGAACCTCCCCACTGTCAGAATTCCGGAACGCGGCCGAGTGGTTTGGGGAGGTTTGGGGCCGCCCTCCACGCATCTGCCTGGTGTTACAGGTGTTCCCTGGGAGGAAGAAGTCCGCTAATTACCTGATCTGTGCAGGGGGAGGCACTAGATGCTACCTGCATTTCCAGCACAACCCCCGCCTTTCCCAGGCAGCACACACTAGGAAACACTCGCGGAAGACACGCGGAGGGCTCCTAGGAGATCCCAGGCGCTGCAGACAGAGGACGGAACCTCGCCACACTCAGAATTCCGGAACGCAGCCGAGTGGGTTGGGGAAGTTTGGGGCTGCCCTCCACGCAGCTGCCCGGTGTCACAGTTGTTCGCTGGGAGGATGAAGTCCGCTAATTACCTGATCTGTGCAGGGTGAGGCACTAGAAGCTACCTGCATTTCCAGCCCAACCCCCGCCTTTCCCCGGCAGCCCACACTAGGAGAAACTCGGAGAATAAACGCGGATGTCTCCTAGGAGATCCCAGGTGCTGAAGACAGAGGACGGAACCTCGCCAAACCCAGAATTCAGGAACGCGGCCGAGTGGGTGGGGGAGGTTTCGGGCCGCTCTCCACGCAGCTGCTTGGTGTCACAGGTGTTCCCTGGCAGTGGGAAGACCGCTAATTACCTCATCTGTCCAGGGGGAGGCACTTGATGCTACCTGTGTTTCCAGCACAATCCCCGCATTTCCCCGGCAGCCCGCATAATAGTCACTCGGGGAAGACACGCGGAAGGCTCATACGAGATCCCAGGCGCCGCAACAGACGACTGAATCTCCCCACAATGATTATTCCAGAACACGGCCTAGTGGGCGGGGTAGGTTTGCGTCCACCCACCATGCAGCTGCATGGTGTCACAGCTGTTACCTTGCAGGAGGAATTCCGGTAATTACCTGATCTGTGCAGGGGGAGGCACTAGATGCTACCTGCATTTCCAGCCCAACCCCCGACTTTCCCAGGTAGCCAGCACTAAGAGAAACTTGGGGAAGACACGCGGATGGTTCCTATGTGATCCCAGGCGCTGCAGAAAGAGGACGGAACCTCGCCACACTCAGAATTCCGGAACGCGACCGAGTGGGTGGGGGAGGTTTGGGGCCGCCCACCACGCAGCTGCCTGTTGTCACTGGTGTTCCCTGGCAGGGGGAATTCCGCTAATTATCTCATATGTCCACGGGGAGTCACTAGATGATACCTGCATTTCCAGCCTAACCCCCACCTTTCCCGGGCAGCCCGCACTAAGAGACACTTGGGGAAGACACGCGGAGGGCTCCTAGGAGATCCCAGGCGCTGCAGACAAGGGACGGAAACTCGCCACACTCAGAATTCCGGAACTCGGCCGAGTTGGTGGGGGAGGTTTGGGGCCTCCCTCGACGCAGCTTCCTGGTTTCACAGGTGTTCCCTGGCAGGGGGAATTCCGCTAAATACCTTATCTGTCCAGGGGAAGGCACTAGATGCTACCTGCTTTTCCAGCACAACCCCCGACATTCCCCGGCAGCCTGCACTACGAGACACTCGGGGAAGACACTCTTAAGGCTCCTAGGAGATCCCAGGCGCTGCAGACAGAACACGGAACCTCGCCACACTCAGAATTCAGGAACGCGGCCGAGTTGGTGTGCGAGGATTGGGGCCGCCCTCCATGCAGCTGCCTGATGTCCCAGGTGTTCCCTGGCAGGGGGAAGACCGCTAATTACCTCATTTGTCCAGGGGGATCCACTAGACGCTACCCGTGTTTCCAGCACAACCCCCGCCTTTACCTGGCAGCCCGAACTAGGAGACACTCGGGGAAGACACGTGGAGGGCTCCTAGGAGATCCCAGGTGCTGCAGACAGAGGACGGAACCTCGCCACACTCAGAATTCCGAAACGAGGCCGTGTGAGTGCGAGAGGTTTAGGGTCGAAATCCACGCAGCTGCATGGTGTCACAGGTGTACCCTGGAAGGGGGAAGTCCGCTAATTACCTGATATGTGCAGGGGGAGGCACTAGATGCTACCTGCATTTCCAGTCCAACCCCCGCCTTTCCCCAGCAGCCCGTACTAGGAGAAACTCGGGGAAGACACGCGGAGGGCTCCTAGGAGATCCCAGGTGCTGCAGACAGAGGACAGAACCTCGCCAAACTCAGAATTCCGGAACGTGCCCGAGTGGTAAGGGGAGGTTTGGGGCCGCCCTCCACGCAGCTGCCTGGTGTCACAGGTGTTCACTGGCAGGAGGAATTCCGCTAATTACCTGATCTGTGCAGGGGGAGGCACTCGATGCTACCTGCATTTCCATTCCAACCACCGATTTCCCCGGCAGCCTGCACAACGAGACACTCGGGGAAGTCACTCTTAAGGCCCCTAGGAGATTCCAGGCGCTGCAGACAGAACACGGAACCTCGCCACACTCAGAATTCAGGAACGCGGCCGAGTGGGTGGGGCGAGGATTGGGGCCGCCATCCATGCAGCTGCCTGAAGTCCCAGGTGTTCCCTGGCAGGGGAAGACCGCTAATTACCTCATTTCTCCAGGGGGAGGCACTAGATGCTACCCGTGTTTCCAGCACAAACCCCGCATTTACCTGGCAGCCCGAACTAGGAGACACTAGTGGAAGACACGTGGAGGGCTCCTAGGAGATCCCAGGTGCTGCAGACAGAGGACGGAACCTCGCCACACTCAGAATTCCGAAACGCGGCCGAGTGAGTGGGAGAGGTTTAGGGTCGAAATCCACGCAGCTGCATGGTGTCACAGGTGTTCCCTGGCAGGGGGAAGTCCGCTAATTACCTGATCTGTGCAGGGGGAGGCACTAGATGCTACCTGCATTTCCAGCCCTACCCCCGCATTTCCCCGGAAGCCCGCACTAGGAGACACTCGGGGAAGACATTTGGATTGCTCCTAGGAGATCCCAGGCGCTGCAGACCGAGGACGGATCCTCGGCACACTCAGAATACCGGAACGCGGCCGAGTGGGTTTGGGAGTTTTGGGGCCGCCCTCCACGCAGCTGCCTGGTGTGACTGGTGTTCCCTGGCAGGGGGAAGTCCGCTAATTTCCTGATCTGTGCAGGGGTAGGCACTAGATTCCACCTGCATTTCCAGCACAACACCCGCCTTTCCCCGGCAGCCCGCATAAGAGTCACTAGGGGAAGACACTTGGAGGGCTCCTAGGAGATCCCAGGCACTGCAGACAGGGGATGGAACCTCGCCACACTCAGAATTCCAGAACGTGGCTGAGTGTGTGGGGGAGGTTTCGGGCCGCCCTTCACGCAGCTGCCTGGTGTCACAGGTGTTCCTTGGCAGGGGGATTTCCGCTAATTACCTGATTCGTCCAGGGGGAGGCACTAGGTGCTACCTGCATTTCCAGCCCAACCCCCACCTTTCCCAGGCAGCCCGCACTAGCAGACACTCGGGGAAGACACGTGCAAGGCTCCTAGGAGATCCCAGTCGCTGCAGACAGAGGTCGGAACCTCGCCTCTCTCAAATTCCGGAACGCGGCTGAGTGGGTTGGGGAGGTTTTGGGACGCCCTACACGCAGCTGCCTGGTTTCACGGGTGTTCCCTGGCATCAGGAAGTCCGTTAATTTCCTGATCTGTGCAGGGGGAGGCAGTAGATGCTACCTGTATTTCCAGCCCTAACCCCGCCTTTCCCCGGCAGCCCGCACTACGAGACACTCGGGGAAGACACTCGGAGGGCTCCTAGGAGATCCCAGGCGCTGCAGACCGAGGACGGAACCTCGGCACACTCAGAATTCCGGAACGGTCCCGAATGTGTTGGGGAGGTTTGGGGCCGCCCTCCACGCAGATGCCTGGTGTCACATGTGTTCCCTGGCAGGAGGAAGTCCGCTAATAACCTCATCTGTCCAGGGGGAGGCTCTAGATGCTACCTGTGTTTCCAGCACAACCCCCGCGTTTCCCCGGCAGCCCGCACTTTGAGACACGCGGGGAAGACACGCGGAGGGCTCCTAGGGGATCACAGGCGCTGCAGACCTAGGACTGAACCTCGTCACACTCAGAATTCCAGAATGCAGCCGAGTGGGTGGGGGAGGTTTGGGGCCGCCCTCCACGCAGCGGCCTGGTGTCACACGTGTACCCTGGCTGGGGGAATTCCGCTAATTACCTGATCTGTGCAGGGGGAGGCAATACATGCTACCTGCATTTCCAGCCAAACCCCAGCCTTTCCCCGGCAGCCCGACCTAGGAGACACTCGGGGAAGACACGTGAAGGGCTCCTAGGAGATGCCAGGTGCCGCAAAGAGAGGACAGAACCTTCCCACAATGAAAATTCCAGTACGAGGCCAAGTGGGTGGGGGAGGTTTGTGGCCGCCCTCCACGCAGTTTCCTGGTGTCACAGGTGTTCCCAGGTAGGGGGAAATCCGCTAATTACCTGATCTGTGCAGTGGGAGGCACTAGATGCTACCTGCATTTCCAGCCCAACCCCCGACTTTCCCCGGCAGCCCGCACTATGAAACACTCGGAGAAGACACGTGGAGGGCTCCTAGAAGATCCAAGGCGCTGCAGACAGTGGACGGAATCTCGCCACACTCAAAATTCCGGAACACGCCGAGTGGTTTTGTGAGGTTTGGGGCCGCCCTCCACGAGGCTGCCTGGTGTCACAGGTGTTCCCTGGCAGGGGGAATTCCGCTAATTACCTGATCTGTGCAGGGGGAGGCACTAGATGCTACCTGCATTTCCAGCCCAAACCCCGCCTTTCCCCGGCAGCCCGCACTAGGAGACACTCGGGCAAGACAAGCGGAGTGCTCCTAGGAGTTTCCAGGCGACCAAAACAGAGGACTGAAACTCCCCACAATGAGAATTCCAGAACGCGGCCATTGGGTGAGGGAGATTTGGGGCCGCCCTCCACGCAGCTGCCAGTTTTCACAGGTGTTCCCTCGCAGGGGGCAAACCGCTAATAACCTCATCGGTCCAGGGGGAGGCACTAGATGCTACCTGTGTTTCCAGCCCTACCCCCGCCTTTCCCCGGCAGCCCACAATAGGAAACACTCGGGGAAGACACGCGGAGGTCTCCAAGGAGATCCCAGGCGCTGAGTCAGGGAACGGAAACTCGCCACACTCAGAATTCCGGAACGCAGCCGAGTGGGTGCTGGAAGTTTGGGGCTGCCCTCCACGCAGCTGCCCGGTGTCACAGTTGTTCGCTGGGAGGAAGAAGTCCGCTAATTACCTGATCTGTGCAGGGTGAGGCACTAGAAGCTACCTGCATTTCCAGCCCAACCCCCGCCTTTCCCCTGCAGCCCACACTAGGAGAAACTCGGAGAAGAAACGCGGATGTCTCCTAGGAGATCCCAGGCGCTGCAGACAGAGGACGGAACCTCGCCAAACCCAGAATTCAGGAACGCGGCCGAGTGGGAGGGGGAGGTTTCGGGCCGCCCTCCACGCATTTGCTTGGTGTCACAGGTGTTCCCTCGCAGGGGGCAGACCGCAAATAACCTCATGGGTCCAGGGGGAGGCACTTGATGCTACCTGTGTTTCCAGCACAAACCCCGCATTTCTCCGGCAGCCCGCATAATAGTCACTCGGGGAAGACACGCGGAGGGCTCATACGAGATCCCAGGCGCCGCAACAGAGGACTGAATCTCCCCACAATGATTATACCAAAACACGGCCTAGTGGGTGGGGGAGGTTTGGGTCCGCCCACCATGCAGCTGCATGGTGTCACAGCTGTTACCTTGCAGGAGGAATTCCGGTAATTACCTGATCTGTGTAGGGGGAGGCACTAGATGCTACCTGAATTTCCAGCCCAACCCCCGACTTTCCCAGGCAGCCAGCACTAAGAGAAATTTGGGGAAGACACGCGGATGGTTCCTATGTGATACCAGGTGCTGCAGACAGAGAACGGAACCTCGCCACACTCAGAATTCCGGAACGCAGCCGAGTGGGTGGGGGAGGTTTAGGGTCGCCCTCCTCGCAGCTGCCTGGTGTCACAGGTGTTCCCTGGCAGGGGGAATTCCGCTAATTACCTGATCTGTGCAGGGGGAGGCACTAGATGCTACCTGCATTTCCAGCCCAACCCCCGCCGTTCCCTGGCAGCCCACACAGGGAGACACTCAGGGAAGACAAGAGGAGTGCTCCTAGGAGATCCCAGTCGCCACACACAGAAGATTGAACCTCCCCACAATGAGAATTCCAGAACGCGACCAGTGTGTGGGGGAGGTTTGCGGCCGCCATCCATGAAGGTGCATGGTGTCACAGGTGTTCCCTGACAGGAGGAATTCCGCTAATTACCTTATCTGTGCAGGGGGAGGCACTAGATGCTACCTGCATTTCCAGCCCAACCCCCGCCTTTCCCTGGCAGCCCGCACTAGGAGACACTCGGGGAAGACACTCGAAGGGCTCCTAGGAGATCCCAGGCGCTGCAGACAGAGGACGGAACCTCGCCACACTCAGAATTCCGGAACGCCTCCGAGTGGGTTGGGGAAGTTTGAGGCCACCCTCCACGCAGCTGCTTGGTGTCACGGGTGTACCCTAGCAGGGGGAAGTCCGCTAATTACCTGATCTGTGCAGGGGGAGGCACTAGATGCTACCTGCATTTCCAGCCCAACCCCCGCCTTTCCCCGGCAGCCCACAGTAGGAGACACTAGGGGAACACACGCGGAGGGCTCCTAGGAGATCCCAGGTGCTGCAGACAGAGGACGGATCCTCGCCACACTCAGAATTCCGGAACGAGGCCGAGTGGGTGGGGGAGGTTTCGGGCCACCCTCCACGCAGCTGCATGGTCTCACAGGTGTTCCCTGGCAGGAGGAAGTCCGCTAATTACCTGATCTGTGCAGGGGGAGGCAGTAGATGCTACCTGCATTTCCATCCCAACCCCCGATTTCCCCGGAAGACTGCACTACGAGACACTCGGGGAAGACACTCTAAGGGCTCCTAGGAGATCCCAGGCGCTGCAGACAGAGGACGGAACCTCGCCACACTCAGAATTCCGGAACGCGGCCGAGTGGTTTGGGGAGGTTTGGGGCCGCCCTCCACGCATCTGCCTGGTGTCACAGGTGTTCCCTGGGAGGAAGAATTCCGCTAATTACCTGATCTTTGCAGGGGGAGGCACTAGATGCTACCTGCATTTCCAGCACAACCCCCGCCTTTCCCCGTCAGCACACACTAGGAAACACTCGCGGAAGACACGCGGAGGGCTCCTAGGAGATCCCAGGCGCTGCAGACCGAGGACGGAACCTCGCCACACTCAGAATTCCGGAACGCATCCGAGTGGGTGGGGGAAGTTTGGGGCTGCCCTCCACGCAGCTGCCCGGTGTCACAGTTGTTCGCTGGGAGGAAGAAGTCCGCTAATTACCTGATCTGTGCAGGGTGAGGCACTAGAAGCTACCTGCATTTCCAGCCCAACCCCCGCCTTTCCCCGGCAGCCCACCCTAGGAGAAACTCGGAGAATAAACGCGGATGTCTCCTAGGAGATTCCAGGTGCTGAAGACAGAGGACGGAACCTCGCCAAACCCAGAATACAGGAACGCGGCCCAGGGTGGTGGGGGAGGTATCGGGCCGCCTTCCATGCACAGCTGCTTGTTGTCACAGGTGTTCCCTGGCAGGGGGAAGACCGCTAATTACCTCATCTGTCCAGGGGGAGGCACTTGATGCTACCTGTGTTTCCAGCAAAAACCCCGAATTTCCCCGGCAGCCCGCATAATAGTCACTCGGGGAAGACACGCGGAGGGCTCATACGAGATCCCAGGCGCCGCAACAGAGGACTGAATCTCCCCACAATGATTATTCCAGAACACGGCCTAGTGGGTGGGGGAGGTTTGCGTCCGCCCACCATGCAGCTGCATGGTGTCACAGCTGTTACTTTGCAGGAGGAATTCCGGTAATTACCTGATCTGTGCAGGGGGAGGCACTAGATGCTACCTGCATTTCCAGCCCAACCCCCGACTTTCCCAGGCAGCCAGCACTAAGAGAAACTTGGGGAAGACACGCGGATGGTTCCTATGTGATCCCAGGCGCTGCAGACAGAGGACGGAACCTCGCCACACTCAGAATTCCGGAACGCGGCCGAGTGGGTGGGGGAGGTTTAGGGTCGCCCTCCTCGCATCTGCCTGGTGTCACAGGTGTTCCCTGGCAGGGGGAATTCCGCTAATTACCTGATCTGTGCAGGGGGAGGCACTAGATGCTACCTGCATTTCCAGCTCAACCCCCCCTTTCCCCGGCAGCCCACACAGGGAGACACTCAGGGAAGACAAGCGGAGTGCTCCTAGGAGATCCCAGTCGCCACACACAGTGGATTGAACCTCCCCACAATGAGAATTCCAGAACGCGGCCAGTGTGTGGGGGAGGTTTGGGGCCGCCATCCATGCAGGTGCATGGTGTCACAGGTGTTCCCTGGCAGGAGGAAGTCCGTTAATTACCTTATCTGTGCAGGGGGAGGCACTAGATGCTACCTGCATTTCCAGCCCAACCCCCGCCATTCCCTGGCAGCCCGCACTACGAGACACTCGGGGAAGACACTCGGAGGGCTCCTAGGAGATCCCAGGTGCTGCAGACAGAGGACGGAACCTCGCCACACTCAGAATTCCGGAACGCGCCGAGTGGTTTGGGAGGTTTGGGGCCGCCCACCTCGCAGCTGCCTGTTGTCACTGGTGTTCCCTGGCTGGGGGAATTCCGCTAATTATCTCATATGTCCACGGGGAGACACTAGATGCTACCCTCATTTCCAGCCTAACCCCCACCTTTCCCGGGAAGCCCGCACTAAGAGACACTCGGGGAAGACACGCGGATGGCTCCTAGGAGATCCCAGGCGCTGCAGACAAGGGACGGAAACTCGCCACACTCAGAATTCCGGAACGCGGCCGAGTTGGTGGGGGAGGTTTGGGGCCTCCCTCGACGCAGCTTCCTGGTTTCACAGCTGTTCCCTGGCAGGGGGAATTCCGCTAAATACCTTATCTGTCCAGGGGAAGGCACTAGATGCTACCTGCTTTTCCAGCACAACCCCCGACATTCCCCGGCAGCCCGCACTAGTAGACACTCGGGGAAGACACGTGGATGGCTCCTAGGAGATCCCAGGTGCTGCAGACAGAGGACGGAACCTCGCCACACTCAGAATTCCGGAACGCAGCCAAGTGGGTGGGGGAGGTTTAGGGTCGACCTCCACGCAGCTGCCTGGTTTCACAGGTGTTCCCTGGCAGGGGGAAGTCCGCTAATTACCTGATCTGTACAGGGGGAGGCACTAGATGCTACCTGCATTTCCAGCCAAACCCCCGCATTTCCCCGGAAGCCCGCACTACGAGACACTCGGGGAAGACAACAGGATGGCTCCTAGGAGATCCCAGGCGCTGCAGACAGAGGACGGAACCTCGCCACACTCAGAATTCCGGAACGCCTCCGAGTGGTTTGGGGAGGTTTGGGGCCGCCCTCCACGCAGCTGCCTGGTGTCACAGGTGTACCCTGGAAGGGGGAAGTCCGCTAATTACCTGATCTGTGCAGGAGGAGGCAAAAGATGCTACCTGCATTTCCAGCCCAACCCCCGCCTTTCCCGGGCAGGCCGCACTAGGAGACACTCGGGCAAGACAAGCGGAGTGCTCCTAGGAGATCCCAGGAGATGAAAACAGAGGACTGAAACTCCCCACAATGAGAATTCCAGAACGCGGCCATTGGGTGAGGGAGATTTGGGGCCGCCCTCCACGCAGCTGCCAGTTTTCACAGGTGTTCCCTGGCAGGGGGCAGACCGCTAATTACCTCATCTGTCCAGGGGGAGGCACTAGATGCTACCTGCATTTCCAGCCCAACCCCCGCCTTTCCCCGGCAGCCCGTACTAGGAGAAACTCCGGGAAGACACGCGTAGGGCTCCTAGGAGATCCCAGGCGCTGCAGACAGAGGACAGAACCTCGCCACACTCAGAATTCCGGAACGTGGCCGAGTGGTTAGGGGAGTTTTGGGGCCGCCCCCCACGCAGCTGCCTGGTGTCACAGGTGTTCACTGGCAGGGGGAAGTCCGCTAATTACCTGATCTGTGCAGGGGGAGGCACTAGATGCTACCTGCATTTCCATTCCAACCCCCGATTTCCCTGGCAGCCTGCACTACGAGTCACTCGGGGAAGACACTCTTAAGGCTCCTAGGAGATCCCAGGCGCTGCAGACAGAACACGGAACCTCGCCACACTCAGAATTCAGGAACGCGGCAGAGTTGGTGGGCGAGGATTGGGGCCGCCCTCCATGCAGCTGCCTGATGTCCCAGGTGTTCCCTGGCAGGGGGAAGACCGCTAATTACCTCATTTGTCCAGGGGGATGCACTAGATGCTACCCGTGTTTCCAGCACAACCCCCGCCTTTACCTGGCAGCTCGAACTAGGAGACACTCGGGGAAGACACGTGGAGGGCTCCTAGGAGATCCCAGGTGCTGCAGACAGAGGACGGAACCTCGCCACACTCAGAATTCCGAAACGCGGCCGAGTGAGTGCGAGAGGATTAGGTTAGAACTCCACGCAGCTGCATGGTGTCACAGGTGTACCCTGGATGGGGGAAGTCCGCTAATTACCTGATATGTGCAGGGAGAGGCACTAGATGCTACCTGCATTTCCAGCCCAACCCCCGCCTTTCCCCGGCAGCCCGTACTAGGAGAAACTCGGGGAAGACACGCGGAGGGCTCCTAGGAGATCCCAGGTGCTGCAGACAGAGGACAGAACCTCGCCAAACTCAGAATTCCGGAACGTGGCCGAGTGGTTAGGGGAGGTTTGGGGCCGCCCTCCACGCAGCTGCCTGGTGTCACAGGTGTTCACTGGCAGGAGGAATTCCGCTAATTACCTGATCTGTGCAGGGGGAGGTACTCGATGCTACCTGCATTTCCATTCCAACCCCCGATTTCCCCGGAAGCCCGCACTAGGAGACACTCGGGGAAGACACTTGGAGGGCTCCTAGGAGATCCCAGGCACTGCAGACAGGGGATGGAACCTCGCCACACTCAGAATTCCAGAACGTGGCTGAGTGTGTGGGGGAGGTTTCGGGCCACCCTTCACGCAGCTGCCTGGTGTCACATGTTTTCCCTGGCAGGGGGATTTCCGCTAATTACCTGATTCGTCCAGGGGGAGGCACTAGATGCTACCTGCATTTCCAGCCCAACCCCCACCTTCCCCAGGCAGCCCGCACTAGTAGACACTCGGGGAAGACACGTGCAAGGCTCCTAGGAGATCCCAGTCGCTGCAGGCAGAGGTCGAAACCTCGCCTCTCTCAAATTCCGGAACGCGACTGAGTGGGTTGGGGAGGTTTTGGGACGCCCTACACGCAGCTGCCTGGTTTCACGGGTGTTCCCTGGCATCAGGAAGTCCGTTAAATTCCTGATCTGTGCAGGGGGAGGCAGTAGATGCTACCTGCATTTCCAGCCCTAACCCCGCCTTTCCCCGGCAGCCCGCACTACGAGACACTCGGGGAAGACACTCGGAGGGCTCCTAGGAGATCCCAGGCGCTGCAGACCGAGGACGGAACCTCGGCACACTCAGAATTCCGGAACGCGCCCCGAATGTGTTGGGGAGGTTTGGGGCCGCCCTCCACGCAGATGCCTGGTGTCACATGTGTTCCCTGGCAGGAGGAAGTCCGCTAATAACCTCATCTGTCCAGGGGGAGGCTCTAGATGCTACCTGTGTTTCCAGCACAACCCCCGCGTTTCCCCGGCAGCCCGCACTTTGAGACACTCGGGGAAGACACGCGGAGGGCTCCTAGGGGATCCCAGGCGCTGCAGACCTAGGACTGAACCTCGTCACACTCAGAATTCCAGAATGCAGCCGAGTGGGTGGGGGAGGTTTGGGGCCATCAACCACGCAGCTGCCTGGTGTCACAGGTGTTCCCTGGCTGGGGGAATTCCGCTAATTACCTGATCTGTGCAGGGGGAGGCACTAGATGCTACCTGCATTTCCAGCCCCAACCCCGCATTTCCCCGGCAGCCCGCAATAGGAGACACTCGGGGAAGACACGCGGAGGTCCCCTAGTAGATCCCAGTCGCTGCAAAAAGAGGATGGATCCTCGCCACAATCAGAATTCCGGAACGCGGCCGAGTGGTTGGGGGAGGTTTGGGGCCGCCCACCACGCAGCTGCATGTTGTCACAGGTGTTCCCTGGCATGGGGAAGACCGCTAATTACCTGATCTGTCCAGGGGGAGGCACTAGATGCTACCCGTGTCTCCAGGCCAACGCCTGCCTTTACCTGGCAGCCCTCTCTAGGAGACACTCGGGGAAGACACGTGGAGGGCTCCTAGGAGATCCCACGTGCTGCAGACTGAGGACAGAACCTCGTCACACTCAGAAATCCGGAACGCGGCCGAGTGGTTTGGAGAGTTTTAGGGAAGACCTCCACGAAGCTGCCTGGTGTCACAGGTGTTCCCTGGCAGGGGGAAGTCCGCTAATTACCTGATCAGTGCAGGGGGAGGCACTAGATGCTACCTGCATTTCCAGCACAACCCCCGCATTTCCCCGGAAGCCCGCACAAGGAGACACTCGGGGAAGACATTCGGAGGGTTCCTAGGAGATCCCAGGCACTGCAGAGAGAGGACGGAACCTCGCCAAACTCAGAATTCCGGAACGCTTCCGAGTGGTTTGGGGAGGTTTGGGGCCCCCCTCCACGCAGCGGCCTGGTGTCACACGTGTACCCTGGCTGGGGGAATTCCGCTAATTACCTGATCTGTGCAGGGGGAGGCAATAGATGCTACCAGCATTTCCAGCCAAACCCCCGCCTTTTCCCGGCAGCCCGACCTAGGAGACACTCGGGGAAGACACGTGAAGGGCTCCTAGGAGATCCCAGGTGCCGCAAAGAGAGGACAGAACCTTCCCACAATGAAAATTCCAGAACGAGGCCAAGTGGGTGGGGGAGGTTTGTGGCCGCCCTCCACGCAGTTTCCTGGTGTCACAGGTGTTCCCAGGTAGGGGGAAATCCGCTAATTACCTGATCTGTGCAGTGGGAGGCACTAGATGCTACCTGCATTTCCAGCCCAACCCCCGACTTTCCCCGGCAGCCCGCACTATGAAACACTGGGAGAAGACACGTGGAGGGCTCCTAGGAGATCCAAGGCGCTGCAGACAGTGGACGGAATCTCGCCACACTCAAAATTCCGGAACGCGCCGAGTGGTTTTGTGAGGTTTGGGGCCGCCCTCCACGAAGCTGCCTGGTGTCACAGGTTTTCCCTGGCAGGGGGAATTCCGCTAATTACCTGATCTGTGCAGGGGGAGGCACTAGATGCTACCTGCATTTCCAGCCCAAACCCCGCCTTTCCCCGGCAGCCCGCACTGGGAGACACTCGGGCAAGACAAGCGGAGTGCTCCTAGGAGATCCCAGGCGACAAAAACAGAGGATTGAAACTCCCCACAATGAGAATTCCAGAACGCGGCCATTGGGTGAGGGAGATTTGGGGGCCGCCCTCCACGCAGCTGCCAGTTTTCACAGGTGTTCCCTCGCAGGGGGCAGACCGCTAATAACCTCATCGGTCCAGGGGGAGGCACTAGATGCTACCTGTGTTTCCAGCCCTACCCCCGCCATTCCCATGCAGCCCACACAGGGAGACACTCAGGGAAGACAAGCGGAGTGCTCCTAGGAGATCCCAGTCGCCACACACAGATGATTGAACCTCCCCACAATGAGAATTCCAGAACGCGACCAGTGTGTGGGGGAGGTTTGGGGCCGCCATCCATGCAGGTGCATGGTGTCACAGGTGTTCCCTGACAGGAGGAATTCCGCTAATTACCTTATCTGTGCAGGGGGAGGCACTAGATGCTACCTGCATTTCCAGACCAACCCCCGCCTTTCCCCGGCAGCCCGCAATAGGAAACACTCGGGGAAGACACGCGGAGGTCTCCAAGGAGATCCCAGGCGCTGAGTCAGGGAACGGAAACTCGCCACACTCACAATTCCGGAACGCAGCCGAGTGGGTGCTGGAAGTTTGGGGCTGCCCTCCACGCAGCTGCCCGGTGTCACAGTTGTTCGCTGGGAGGAAGAAGTCCGCTAATTACCTGATCTGTGCAGGGTGAGGCACTAGATGCTACCTGCATTTCCAGCCCAACCCCCGCCTTTCCCCGGCAGCCCACACTAGGAGAAACTCGGAGAAGAAACGCGGATGTCTCCTAGGAAATCCCAGGCGCTGCAGACAGAGGACGGAACCTCGCCAAACCCAGAATTCAGGAACGCGGCCGAGTGGGAGGGGGAGGTTTCGGGCCGCCCTCCATGCAGCTGCTTGGTGTCACAGGTGTTCCCTCGCAGGGGCAGACCGCTAATAACCTCATCGGTCCAGGGGGAGGCACTTGATGCTACCTGTGTTTCCAGCACAAACCCCGCATTTCTCCGGCAGCCCGCATAATAGTCACTCGGGGAAGACACGCGGAGGGCTCATACGAGATCCCAGGCGCCGCAACAGAGGACTGAATCTCCCCACAATGATTATACCAGAACACGGCCTAGTGGGTGGGGGAGGTTTGGGTCCGCCCTCCATGCAGCTGCATGGTGTCACAGCTGTTACCTTGCAGGAGGAATTCCGGTAATTACCTGATCTGTGCAGGGGGAGGCACTAGATGCTACCTGCATTTCCAGCCCAACCCCCGACTTTCCCAGGCAGCCAGCACTAAGAGAAACTTGGGGAAGACACGCGGATGGTTCCTATGTGATCCCAGGTGCTGCAGACAGAGGACGGAACCTCGCCACACTCAGAATTCCGGAACGCAGCCGAGTGGGTGGGGGAGGTTTAGGGTCGCCCTCCTCGCAGCTGCCTGGTGTCACAGGTGTACCCTGGAAGGGGGAAGTCCGCTAATTACCTGATCTGTGCAGGAGGAGGCAAAAGATGCTACCTGCATTTCCAGCCCAACCCCCGCCTTTCCCGGGCAGGCCGCACTAGGAGACACTCGGGCAAGACAAGCGGAGTGCTCCTAGGAGATCCCAGGAGATGAAAACAGAGGACTGAAACTCCCCACAATGAGAATTCCAGAACGCGGCCATTGGGTGAGGGAGATTTGGGGCCGCCCTCCACGCAGCTGCCAGTTTTCACAGGTGTTCCCTGGCAGGGGGCAGACCGCTAATTACCTCATCTGTCCAGGGGGAGGCACTAGATGCTACCTGCATTTCCAGCCCAACCCCCGCCTTTCCCCGGCAGCCCGTACTAGGAGAAACTCGGGGAAGACACGCGTAGGGCTCCTAGGAGATCCCAGGCGCTGCAGACAAAGGACAGAACCTCGCCACACTCAGAATTCCGGAACGTGGCCGAGTGGTTAGGGGAGTTTTGGGGTCGCCCCCCACGCAGCTGCCTGGTGTCACAGGTGTTCACTGGCAGGGGGAATTCCGCTAATTACCTGATCTGTGCAGGGGGAGGCACTAGATGCTACCTGCATTTCCATTCCAACCCCCGATTTCCCCGGCAGCCTGCACTACGAGTCACTCGGGGAAGACACTCTTAAGGCTCCTAGGAGATCCCAGGCGCTGCAGACAGAACACGGAACCTCGCCACACTCAGAATTCAGGAACGCGGCAGAGTTGGTGGGCGAGGATTGGGGGCCGCCCTCCATGCAGCTGCCTGATGTCCCAGGTGTTCCCTGGCAGGGGGAAGACCGCTAATTACCTCATTTGTCCAGGGGGATGCACTAGATGCTACCCGTGTTTCCAGCACAACCCCCGCCTTTACCTGGCAGCCGGAACTAGGAGACACTCGGGGAAGACACGTGGAGGGCTCCTAGGAGATCCCAGGTGCTGCAGACAGAGGACGGAACCTCGCCACAATCAGAATTCCGAAACGCGGCCGAGTGAGTGCGAGAGGTTTAGGTTCGAACTCCACGCAGCTGCATGGTGTCACAGGTGTACCCTGGATGGGGGAAGTCCGCTAATTACCTGATATGTGCAGGAAGAGGCACTAGATGCTACCTGCATTTCCAGCCCAACCCCCGCCTTTCCCCGGCAGCCCGTACTAGGAGAAACTCGGGGAAGACACGCGGAGGGCTCCTAGGAGATCCCAGGTGCTGCAGACAGAGGACAGAACCTCGCCAAACTCAGAATTCCGGAACGTGGCCGAGTGGTTAGGGGAGGTTTGGGGCCGCCCCCCACGCAGCTGCCTGGTGTCACAGGTGTTCACTGGCAGGAGGAATTCCGCTAATTACCTGATCTGTGCAGGGGGAGGTACTCGATGCTACCTGCATTTCCATTCCAACCCCCGATTTCCCCGGAAGCCCGCACTAGGAGACACTCGGGGAAGACACTTGGAGGGCTCCTAGGAGATCCCAGGCACTGCAGACAGGGGATGGAACCTCGCCACACTCAGAATTCCAGAACGTGGCTGAGTGTGTGGGGGAGGTTTCGGGCCACCCTTCACGCAGCTGCCTGGTGTCACATGTTTTCCCTGGCAGGGGGATTTCCGCTAATTACCTGATTCGTCCAGGGGGAGGCACTAGATGCTACCTGCATTTCCAGCCCAACCCCCACCTTCCCCAGGCAGCCCGCACTAGTAGACACTCGGGGAAGACACGTGCAAGGCTCCTAGGAGATCCCAGTCGCTGCAGGCAGAGGTCGAAACCTCGCCTCTCTCAAATTCCGGAACGCGACTGAGTGGGTTGGGGAGGTTTTGGGACGCCCTACACGCAGCTGCCTGGTTTCACGGGTGTTCCCTGGCATCAGGAAGTCCGTTAAATTCCTGATCTGTGCAGGGGGAGGCAGTAGATGCTACCTGCATTTCCAGCCCTAACCCCGCCTTTCCCCGGCAGCCCGCACTACGAGACACTCGGGGAAGACACTCGGAGGGCTCCTAGGAGATCCCAGGCGCTGCAGACCGAGGACGGAACCTCGGCACACTCAGAATTCCGGAACGCGCCCGAATGTGTTGGGGAGGTTTGGGGCCGCCCTCCACGCAGATGCCTGGTGTCACATGTGTTCCCTGGCAGGAGGAAGTCCGCTAATAACCTCATCTGTCCAGGGGGAGGCTCTAGATGCTACCTGTGTTTCCAGCACAACCCCCGCGTTTCCCCGGCAGCCCGCACTTTGAGACACTCGGGGAAGACACGCGGAGGGCTCCTAGGGGATCCCAGGCGCTGCAGACCTAGGACTGAACCTCGTCACACTCAGAATTCCAGAATGCAGCCGAGTGGGTGGGGGAGGTTTGGGGCCATCATCCACGCAGCTGCCTGGTGTCACAGGTGTTCCCTGGCAGGGGGAATTCCGCTAATTACCTGATCTGTGCAGGGGGAGGCACTAGATGCTACCTGCATTTCCAGCCCCAACCCCGCATTTCCCCGGCAGCCCGCACTAGGAGACACTCGGGGAAGACACGCGGAGGTCCCCTAGGAGATCCCAGTCGCTGCAAAAAGAGGACGGATCCTCGCCACAATCAGAATTCCGGAACGCGGCCGACTGGTTGGGGGAGGTTTGGGGCCGCCCACCACGCAGCTGCATGTTGTCACAGGTGTTCCCTGGCATGGGGAAGACCGCTAATTACCTGATCTGTCCAGGGGGAGGCACTAGATGCTACCCGTGTTTCCAGGCCAACGCCTGCCTTTACCTGGCAGCCCTCTCTAGGAGACACTCGGGGAAGACACTTGGAGGGCTCCTAGGAGATCCCACGTGCTGCAGACAGAGGACAGAACCTCGTCACACTCAGAATTCCGGAACGCGGCCGAGTGGTTTGGAGAGTTTTAGGGAAGACCTCCACGAAGCTGCCTGGTGTCACAGGTGTTCCCTGGCAGGGGGAAGTCCGCTACTTACCTGATCAGTGCAGGGGGAGGCACTAGATGCTACCTGCATTTCCAGCACAACCCCCGCATTTCCCCAGAAGCCCGCACAAGGAGACACTCGGGGAAGACATTCGGAGGGTTCCTAGGAGATCCCAGGCACTGCAGAGAGAGGACGGAACCTCGCCAAACTCAGAATTCCGGAACGCTTCCGAGTGGTTTGGGGAGGTTTGGGGCCCCCCTCCACGCAGCGGCCTGGTGTCACACGTGTACCCTGGCTGGGGGAATTCCGCTAATTACCTGATCTGTGCAGGGGGAGGCAATAGATGCTACCTGCATTTCCAGCCAAACCCCCGCCTTTCCCCGGCAGCCCGACCTAGGAGACACTCGGGGAAGACACGTGAAGGCTCCTAGGAGATCCCAGTCGCTGCAGGCAGAGGTCGAAACCTCGCCTCTCTCAAATTCCGGAACGCGACTGAGTGGGTTGGGGAGGTTTTGGGACGCCCTACACGCAGCTGCCTGGTTTCACGGGTGTTCCCTGGCATCAGGAAGTCCGTTAAATTCCTGATCTGTGCAGGGGGAGGCAGTAGATGCTACCTGCATTTCCAGCCCTAACCCCGCCTTTCCCCGGCAGCCCGCACTACGAGACACTCGGGGAAGACACTCGGAGGGCTCCTAGGAGATCCCAGGCGCTGCAGACCGAGGACGGAACCTCGGCACACTCAGAATTCCGGAACGCGCCCGAATGTGTTGGGGAGGTTTGGGGCCGCCCTCCACGCAGATGCCTGGTGTCACATGTGTTCCCTGGCAGGAGGAAGTCCGCTAATAACCTCATCTGTCCAGGGGGAGGCTCTAGATGCTACCTGTGTTTCCAGCACAACCCCCGCGTTTCCCCGGCAGCCCGCACTTTGAGACACTCGGGGAAGACACGCGGAGGGCTCCTAGGGGATCCCAGGCGCTGCAGACCTAGGACTGAACCTCGTCACACTCAGAATTCCAGAATGCAGCCGAGTGGGTGGGGGAGGTTTGGGGCCATCATCCACGCAGCTGCCTGGTGTCACAGGTGTTCCCTGGCAGGGGGAATTCCGCTAATTACCTGATCTGTGCAGGGGGAGGCACTAGATGCTACCTGCATTTCCAGCCCCAACCCCGCATTTCCCCGGCAGCCCGCACTAGGAGACACTCGGGGAAGACACGCGGAGGTCCCCTAGGAGATCCCAGTCGCTGCAAAAAGAGGACGGATCCTCGCCACAATCAGAATTCCGGAACGCGGCCGACTGGTTGGGGGAGGTTTGGGGCCGCCCACCACGCAGCTGCATGTTGTCACAGGTGTTCCCTGGCATGGGGAAGACCGCTAATTACCTGATCTGTCCAGGGGGAGGCACTAGATGCTACCCGTGTTTCCAGGCCAACGCCTGCCTTTACCTGGCAGCCCTCTCTAGGAGACACTCGGGGAAGACACTTGGAGGGCTCCTAGGAGATCCCACGTGCTGCAGACAGAGGACAGAACCTCGTCACACTCAGAATTCCGGAACGCGGCCGAGTGGTTTGGAGAGTTTTAGGGAAGACCTCCACGAAGCTGCCTGGTGTCACAGGTGTTCCCTGGCAGGGGGAAGTCCGCTACTTACCTGATCAGTGCAGGGGGAGGCACTAGATGCTACCTGCATTTCCAGCACAACCCCCGCATTTCCCCAGAAGCCCGCACAAGGAGACACTCGGGGAAGACATTCGGAGGGTTCCTAGGAGATCCCAGGCACTGCAGAGAGAGGACGGAACCTCGCCAAACTCAGAATTCCGGAACGCTTCCGAGTGGTTTGGGGAGGTTTGGGGCCCCCCTCCACGCAGCGGCCTGGTGTCACACGTGTACCCTGGCTGGGGGAATTCCGCTAATTACCTGATCTGTGCAGGGGGAGGCAATAGATGCTACCTGCATTTCCAGCCAAACCCCCGCCTTTCCCCGGCAGCCCGACCTAGGAGACACTCGGGGAAGACACGTGAAGGCTCCTAGGAGATCCCAGGTGCCGCAAAGAGAGGACAGAACCTTCCCACAATGAAAATTCCAGAACGAGGCCAAGTGGGTGGGGGAGGTTTGTGGCCGCCCTCCACGCAGTTTCCTGGTGTCACAGGTGTTCCCAGGTAGGGGGAAATCCGCTAATTACCTGATCTGTGCAGTGGGAGGCACTAGATGCTACCTGCATTTCCAGCCCAACCCCCGACTTTCCCCGGCAGCCCGCACTATGAAACACTCGGAGAAGACACGTGGAGGGCTCCTAGGAGATCCAAGGCGCTGCAGACAGTGGACGGAATCTCGCCACACTCAAAATTCCGGAACGCGCCGAGTGGTTTTGTGAGGTTTGGGGCCGCCCTCCACGAAGCTGCCTGGTGTCACAGGTTTTCCCTGGCAGAGGGAATTCCGCTAATTACCTGATCTGTGCAGGGGGAGGCACTAGATGCTACCTGCATTTCCAGCCCAACCCCCGCCTTTCCCCGGCAGCCCGCACTGGGAGACACTCGGGCAAGACAAGCGGAGTGCTCCTAGGAGATCCCAGGCGACAAAAACAGAGGATTGAAACTCCCCACAATGAGAATTCCAGAACGCGGCCATTGGGTGAGGGAGATTTGGGGCCGCCCTCCACGCAGCTGCCAGTTTTCACAGGTGTTCCCTCGCAGGGGGCAGACCGCTAATAACCTCATCGGTCCAGGGGGAGGCACTAGATGCTACCTGCATTTCCAGCCCTACCCCCGCCGTTCCCCGGCAGCCCACACAGGGAGACACTCAGGGAAGACAAGCGGAGTGCTCCTAGGAGATCCCAGTCGCCACACACAGATGATTGATCCTCCCCACAATGAGAATTCCAGAACGCGGCCAGTGTGTGGGGGAGGTTTGGGGCCGCCATCCATGCAGGTGCATGGTGTCACTGGTGTTCCCTGTCAGGGGGAAGTCCGCTAATTACCTTATCTGTGCAGGGGGAGGCACTAGATGCTACCTGCATTTCCAGCCCAACCCCCGCCTTTCCCTGGCAGCCCGCACTACGAGACACTCGGGGAAGACACTCGGAGGGTTCCTAGGAGATCCCAGGCACTGCAGACAAGGGACGGAAAGTCGCCACACTCAGAATTCCGGAACGCGGCCGAGTGGTTTTGGGAGGTTTGGGGCCGCCCTCCACGAAGCTGCCTGGTGTCACTGGTGTTCCCTGGGAGGTGGAAGTCCGCTAATTATCTCATAAGTCCAGGGGGAGGCACTAGATGATACGAGCATTTCCAGCCCAACCCCCGCATTTCCCTGGCAGACCGCACTATGAGACAATCGGGGAAGACACTCTGAGGGCTCCTAGGAGATCCCAGGCGCTGCAGACAGAGGACGGAACCTCGCCACACTCAGAATTCAGGAACGCGTCCGAGTGGGTTGGGGATTTTTGGGGCCGACCACCACGCAGCTGCCTGGTGTCACAGGTTTTCCCTGGCAGGGGGAAGACCGCTAATTACCTCATCTGTCCAGGGGGAGGCACTAGATGCTAGCAGTTTTTCCAGCACAACCCCCGAATTTCCCCGGCAGCCCGCTTAAGAGTCACTCGGTTAAGACACGCGGAGGGCTCCTAGGAGATCCCAGGCGCTGCAGACAGTGGACGGAACGTCGCCACTCTCAGAATTCAGGAATGCGGCCGAGGGTGTTAGGGAGTTTTGGGCCGCCCTCCACGCAGCTGCCTGGTGTCACAGGTGTTCCCTGGCTGGGGGAAGACCGCTAATTACCTCTTCAGTTCAGGGGGAGGCACTAGATGCTATCTGTGTTTCCAGCAAAACCCCCGTCTTTCCCCGGCAGCCCGCATAAGAGTCACTCAGGGAAGACACGCGGAGGGCTCCTAGGAGATCCCAGGCGCTGCAGACAGAGGACGGAACCTCGCCACAGTCAGAATTCCGGAACGCGGCCGAGTGGGTGGGGGAGGATTGGGGCCGCCTTCCTCGCAGCTGCCTGGTGTCACAGGTGTTCCCTGGTAGGGGGAAGTCCGCTAATTACCTGATCTGTGCAGGGGGAGGCACTAGATGCTACCTGCATTTCCAGCCCAAACCCCGCCTTTCCCCGGCAGCCCGCACTATGAGACACTCGGGCAAGACAAGCGGAGTGCTCCTAGGAGATCCCAGGCGACAAAAACAGAGGATTGAAACTCCCCACAATGAGAATTCCAGAACGCGGCCATTGGGTGAGGGAGATTTGGGGCCGCCCTCCACGCAGCTGCCAGTTTTCACAGGTGTTCCCTCGCAGGGGGCAGACCGCTAATAACCTCATCGGTCCAGGGGGAGGCACTAGATGCTACCTGCATTTCCAGCCCTACCCCCGCCGTTCCCCGGCAGCCCACACAGGGAGACACTCAGGGAAGACAAGCGGAGTGCTCCTAGGAGATCCCAGTCGCCACACACAGATGATTGATCCTCCCCACAATGAGAATTCCAGAACGCGGCCAGTGTGTGGGGGAGGTTTGGGGCCGCCATCCATGCAGGTGCATGGTGTCACTGGTGTTCCCTGTCAGGGGGAAGTCCGCTAATTACCTTATCTGTGCAGGGGGAGGCACTAGATGCTACCTGCATTTCCAGCCCAACCCCCGCCTTTCCCTGGCAGCCCGCACTACGAGACACTCGGGGAAGACACTCGGAGGGTTCCTAGGAGATCCCAGGCACTGCAGACAAGGGACGGAAAGTCGCCACACTCAGAATTCCGGAACGCGGCCGAGTGGTTTTGGGAGGTTTGGGGCCGCCCTCCACGAAGCTGCCTGGTGTCACTGGTGTTCCCTGGGAGGTGGAAGTCCGCTAATTATCTCATAAGTCCAGGGGGAGGCACTAGATGATACGAGCATTTCCAGCCCAACCCCCGCATTTCCCTGGCAGACCGCACTATGAGACAATCGGGGAAGACACTCTGAGGGCTCCTAGGAGATCCCAGGCGCTGCAGACAGAGGACGGAACCTCGCCACACTCAGAATTCAGGAACGCGTCCGAGTGGGTTGGGGATTTTTGGGGCCGACCACCACGCAGCTGCCTGGTGTCACAGGTTTTCCCTGGCAGGGGGAAGACCGCTAATTACCTCATCTGTCCAGGGGGAGGCACTAGATGCTAGCAGTTTTTCCAGCACAACCCCCGAATTTCCCCGGCAGCCCGCTTAAGAGTCACTCGGTTAAGACACGCGGAGGGCTCCTAGGAGATCCCAGGCGCTGCAGACAGTGGACGGAACGTCGCCACTCTCAGAATTCAGGAATGCGGCCGAGGGTGTTAGGGAGTTTTGGGCCGCCCTCCACGCAGCTGCCTGGTGTCACAGGTGTTCCCTGGCTGGGGGAAGACCGCTAATTACCTCTTCAGTTCAGGGGGAGGCACTAGATGCTATCTGTGTTTCCAGCAAAACCCCCGTCTTTCCCCGGCAGCCCGCATAAGAGTCACTCAGGGAAGACACGCGGAGGGCTCCTAGGAGATCCCAGGCGCTGCAGACAGAGGACGGAACCTCGCCACAGTCAGAATTCCGGAACGCGGCCGAGTGGGTGGGGGAGGATTGGGGCCGCCTTCCTCGCAGCTGCCTGGTGTCACAGGTGTTCCCTGGTAGGGGGAAGTCCGCTAATTACCTGATCTGTGCAGGGGGAGGCACTAGATGCTACCTGCATTTCCAGCCCAAACCCCGCCTTTCCCCGGCAGCCCGCACTATGAGACACTCGGGAAAGACAAGCGGAGTGCTCCTAGGAGATCCAAGGCGCCGCAAACAGAGGACTTAACCTCCCCACAATGAGATTTCCACAACGCGGCCAAGTGGGTGGGGGAGGATTTGGGCCGTATTCCATGCAGCTGCATGGAGTCACAGCTCTTCCCTGGCAGGAGGAAGTCAGGTAATTACCTAATCTGTGCAGGGGGAGGCACTAGATGCTACCTGCATTTTAAACCCAACCCCCGCCTTTCCCAGGCAGCCCGCACTAAGGAACACTTGGGGAAGACACTCAGAGGGTTCTTAGTAGATCCCAGGCGCTGCAGACAGAGGACAGAACCTCGCCACACTCAGAATTCCGGAACGCGGCCGAGTAGGTGGGGGAGGTTTGGGGCCGCCCTCCACGTAGGCTGCCTGGTGTAACAGTTGTTCGCTGGGAGGAAGAAGTCCGCTAATTACCTGATCTGTGCACGGGGAGGCACTAGAAGCTACCTGCATTTCCAGCCCAACACCAGCCTTTCCCCGGCAGCCCACACTAGGAGAAACTCGGAGAAGACACGCGGATGTCTCCTAGGAGATCCCAGGTGCTGCAAACAGAGGACGGAACCTCGCCACACTCAGAAATCAGGAACGAGGCCGAGTGGGTGGGGGAGGTTTTGGGCCGCCCTCCACGCAGCTGCTTGTTGTCACAGGTGTTCCCTGGCAGGTGGAAGACCGCTAATTACCTCATCTGTCCAGGGTTTGTCACTAGATGCTACCTGTGTTTCCAGCAGAACCCCCGCCTTTCCCCGGCAGCCCGCATAATAGTCACTCGGGGAAGACACGCGGAGGGCTCCTACGAGATCCCAGGCGCCGCAACAGAGGACTGAATCCCTCCACAATGATTATTCCAGAACACAGCCAAGTGGGTGTGGGAGGTTTGGGGCCGCCCTTCATGCAGCTGAATGGTGTCACAGCTTTTACCTTGCAGGAGGAATTCCGGTAATTACCTGCTCTGTGCAGGGGGAGGCACTAGATGCTACCTGCATTCCAGACAAACCCCCGCCATTCCAAGGCAGCTCGCACTAAGATAAACATGGGGAAGACACTCAGAGGGCTCCTAGTAGATCCCAGGCGCTGCAGACAGAGGACGGAACCTCGCCACACTCAGAATTCCGGAACGCGGCTGAGTGTGTTGGGGAGGTTTGGGGCCGCCCTCCACGCCGCTGCCTGGTGTCACAGGTGTTCCCTGGTAGGGGGAAATCCGCTAATTACCTGATCTGTGCAGGGGGAGGCACTAGATGCTACCTGCATTTCCAGCCAAATCCCCGCCTTTCCCCGGCAACCCGCACAGGGAAACAATAGGAGAAGACACGCGGATGGCTCCTAGGAGATCCCAGGCGCTGCAGACAGAGGACGGAACCTCGCCACACTCAGAAGTCCGGAACGAGGCCGAGTGGGATGGTGAGATTTCGGACCGCTCTCCACGAAGCTGCCTGGTGTCACAGGTGTTCCCTGGCAGGGGAAATCCGCTAATTATCTGATGTGTGCAGGGGGAGGCACTAGATTCTACCTGCATTACCAGCCCAACCCCCGCCGTTCCCCGGCATTCCGCACTAGGAAACACGAGGAGAAGACAAGCGGAGTGCTCCTAGGAGATCCCAGGCGCCGCACACAGAGGACTCAACCTCCCCACTATGAGAATTCCAGAACGCGGCCAGTGTGTGGGGGAGGTTTGGGGCCGCCATCCATGAAGGTGCATGGTGTCACAGGTGTTCACTGGCAGGAGGAAGTCCGCTAATTACCTGATCTTGCAGGGGGAGGCACTAGATGCTACCTGCATTTCCAGCCCAACCCCCGCCTTTCCCTGGCAGCCAGCACAACGAGACACTCGGGGAAGACACTTGGAGTGCTCCTAGGAGATCCCAGGCGGTGCAGACAGAGGACGGAACCTCGCCACACTCAGAATTCCGGAACGCGGCCGAGTTGTTTGGGGATGTTTGGGGCCGCCCACCACGCAGCTCCCTGTTGTCACTGGTGTTCCCTGGCAGGGGGAATTCCGCTAATTACCTGATCTGTGCAGGGGGAGGCACTAGATGCTACCTGCATTTCCAGCCCAACCCCGGCATTTCCCCGGCAGCCCGCACTAGGAGACACTCGGGGAAGACACGCGGAGGGCTCCTAGGAGATCCCAGGCGCTGCAGAAAGAGGACGGAACCTAGCCACACTCAGAATTCCGGAACGCAGCCGAGTGGTTTGGTGAGTTTTGGGGCCGCCCTCCACGAAGCTGCCTGGAGTGACAGGTGTTCCCTGGCAGTGGGAAGTTCGCTAATTACCTGATCTGTGCAGGGGGAGGCACTAGATGCTTCCTGCATTTCCAGCACAACCCCCGCCTTTCCCCGGCAGCCCGCACTAGGTGACACTCAGGCAAGACAAGCGGAGTGCTCCTAGGAGATCCCACTTGCCGAAAACAGAGGACTGAACCTCCACAAAATGAGAATTTAAGAACGCGGCCAGTGGGTGGGGTAGGTTTGGGGCCGCCCTCCATGCAGGTGCATGGTGTCACAGGTGTTCCCTGGCAGGGGTAAGACCGCTAATTACCTCATCTGTCCAGGGGGAGGCACTAGATTCTACCTGTGTTTCCAGCACAACCCCCAACTTTTCCCGGCAGCCCGCATAAGGTCACTCGGGGAAGACACGCGGAGGGCTCCTAGGAGATCCCAGGCGCTGCAGAAAGTGCATGGAACCTCGCCACACTCAGAATTCCAGAACGTGGCCGAGTGGGTGGGGGAGTTTTGGGGCCGCCCCCCAAGCAGCTGCCTGGTGTCACAGGTGTTCCCGGGAAGGGGGAATTCCGCTAAATACCTTATCTGTCCAGGGGAAGGCACTAGATGCTACCTGCATTTCCAGCCCAACCCCCGTCTTTCCGAGGCAGCCCACACTACGAGACACTCTGGGAAGGCACTCGGAGGGCTCCTAGGAGATCCCAGGCGCTGCAGACAGAGAACGGATCCTCGCCACACTCAGAATTCAGGAACGCGGCCGAGTGGGTGGGGGATGTATGGGTCCGCCCTCCACGCAGCTGCCTGTTGTCACAGGTGTTCCCTGGCGGGGGAAGACCGCTAATTACCTCATCTGTCCAGGGGGATGCACTAGATGCTACCTGTGTTTCCAGCACAACCCCCGCCATTCCCAGGCAGCCCGCTCTAAGAGACACTTGGGGAAGACACTCAGAGGGCTCCTAGTAGATCCCAGGCGCTGCAGACAGAGGACGGAACCTCGCAACACTCAGAAGTCCGGAACGAGGCCGAGTGGGTTGGTGAGATTTGGGACCGCCCTCCACGAAGCTGCCTGTTGTCACAGGTGTTCCCTGGCAGGGGGAAGTCCGCTAATTATCGGATGTGTGCAGGGGGAGGCACTAGATGCTACCTGCATTTCCAGCCCAACCCCAGCCGTTCCTCGGCAGCCCGCACTAGGAAACACTAGAAGAAGACAAGCGGAGTGCTCCTAGGAGATCCCAGGCACCGCACAAAGAGGACTCAACCTCCCCACTATGAGAATTCCAGAACGCGGCCAGTGTGTGGGGGAGGATGCGGCCGCCATCCATGAAGGTGCATGGTGTCACAGGTGTTCCCTGGCAGGAGGAAGTCGGCTAATTACCTGATCTTGCAGGGGGAGGCACTAGATGCTACCTGCATTTCCAGCCCAACCCCCGCTTTTCCCTGGCAGCCAGCACAACGAGACACTCGGGGAAGACACTTGGCGTGCTCCTAGGAGATCCCAGGCGGTGCAGACAGGGGACGGAAACTCGCCACAATCAGAATTCCGGAACGCGGCCGAGTGGGTGGGGGAGGTTTGGGGCCGCACTCCACGCAGCTGCATGGTGTCACAGGTGTTCCCTGGCAGGAGGAAGTCCGCTAATTACCTGATCTGTGCCGGGGGAGGCACTAGATGCTACCTGCATTTCCATCCCAACCCGCGATTTCCCCGGCAGCCTACACTACGAGACACTCGGGTAAGACACGCGGAGGGCTCCTAGGAGATCCCAGGCGCTGCAGACAGGGGACGGAAACTCGCCACAATCAGAATTCTGGAACGCGGCCGAATGGGTGGGGGAGGTTTGGGGCAGCACTCCACGCAGCTGCCTGGTGTCACAGTTGTTCGCTGGGAGGAGGAAGTCCGCTAATTACCTGATCTGTGCAGGGTGAGGCACTAGAAGCTACCTGCATTTCCAGCCCAACCCCCGCCTTTCCCTGGCAGCCCGCACTAGGAGACACTCGGGCAAGACAAGCGGAGTGCTCCTAGGTGATCCCAGGCGACAAAAACAGAGGATTGAAACTCCCCACAATGAGAATTCCAGAACGCGGCCATTGGGTGAGGGAGATTTGGGGCCGCCCTCCACGCAGCTGCCAGTTTTCACAGGTGTTCCCTCGCAGGGGGCAGACCGCTAATAACCTCATCGGTCCAGGGGGAGGCACTAGATGCTACCTGTGTTTCCAGCCCTACCCCCGACTTTCCCCGGCAGCCCGCAATAGGAAACACTCGGGGAAGACACGCGGAGGTCTCCAAGGAGATCCCAGGCGCTGAGTCAGGGAACGGAAACTCGCCACACTCAGAATTCCGGAACGCAGCCGAGTGGGTGCTGGAAGTTTGGGGCTGCCCTCCACGCAGCTGCCCGGTGTCACAGTTGTTCGCTGGGAGGAAGAAGTCTGCTAATTACCTGATCTGTGCAGGGTGAGGCACTAGAAGCTACCTGCATTTCCAGCCCAACCCCCGCCTTTCCCCGGCAGCCCACACTAGGAGAAACTCGGAGAAGAAACGCGGATGTCTCCTAGGAGATCCCAGGCGCTGCAGACAGAGGACGGAACCTCGCCAAACCCAGAATTCAGGAACGCGGCCGAGTGGGAGGGGGAGGTTTCGGGCCGCCCTCCACGCAGCTGCTTGGTGTCACAGGTGTTCCCTCGCAGGGGGCAGACCGCTAATAACCTCATCGGTCTAGGGGGAGGCACTTGATGCTACCTGTGTTTCCAGCACAAACCCCGCATTTCTCCGGCAGCCCGCATAATAGTCACTCGGGGAAGACACGCGGAGGGCTCATACGAGATCCCAGGCGCCGCAACAGAGGACTGAATCTCCCCACAATGATTATACCAGAACACGGCCTAGTGGGTGGGGGAGGTTTGGGTCCGCCCTCCATGCAGCTGCATGGTGTCACAGCTGTTACCTTGCAGGAGGAATTCCGGTAATTACCTGATCTGTGCAGGGGGAGGCACTAGATGCTACCTGCATTTCCAGCCCAACCCCCGACTTTCCCAGGAAGCCAGCACTAAGAGAAACTTGGGGAAGACACGCGGATGGTTCCTATGTGATCCCAGGTGCTGCAGACAGAGGACGGAACCTCGCCACACTCAGAATTCCGGAACGCAGCCGAGTGGGTGGGGGAGGTTTAGGGTCGCCCTCCTCGCAGCTGCCTGGTGTCACAGGTGTTCCCTGGCAGGGGGAATTCCGCTAATTACCTGATCTGTGCAGGGGGAGGCACTAGATGCTACCTGCATTTCCAGCCCAACCCCCGCCGTTCCCGGGCAGCCCACACAGGGAGACACTCAGGGAAGACAAGCGGAGTGCTCCTAGGAGATCCCAGTCGCCACACACAGATGATTGATCCTCCCCACAATGAGAATTCCAGAACGCGGCCAGTGTGTGGGGGAGGTTTGGGGCCGCCATCCATGCAGGTGCATGGTGTCACTGGTGTTCCCTGTCAGGGGGAATTCCGCTAATTACCTTATCTGTGCAGGGGGAGGCGCTAGATGCTACCTGCATTTCCAGCCCAACCCCCGCCTTTCCCTGGCAGCCCGCACTACGAGACACTCGGGGAAGACACTCGGAGGGCTCCTAGGAGATCCCAGGCACTGCAGACAAGGGACGGAAAGTCGCCACACTCAGAATTCCGGAACGCGGCCGAGTGGTTTGGGGAGGTTTGGGGCCACCCTCCACGAAGCTGCCTGGTGTCACTGGTGTTCCCTGGGAGGTGGAAGTCCGCTAATTATCTCATAAGTCCAGGGGGAGGCACTAGATGATACCAGCATTTCCAGCCCAACCCCCGCATTTCCCTGGCAGACCGCACTATGAGACACTCGGGGAAGACACTCTGAGGGCTCCTAGGAGATCCCAGGCGCTGCAGACTGAGGACGGAACCTCGCCACACTCAGAATTCAGGAACGCGTCCGACTGGGTGGGGGAGTTTTGGGGCCGACCTCCACGCAGCTGCCTGGTGTCACACGTGTTCCCTGGCAGGGGGAAGACCGCTAATTACCTCATCTGTCCAGGGGGAGGCACTAGATGCTACCTGTTTTTCCAGCACAACCCCCGAATTTCCCCGGCAGCCCGCTTAAGAGTCACTCAGTTAAGACACGCGGAGGGCTCCTAGGAGATCCCAGGCGCTGCAGACAGTGGACGGAACGTCGCCACTCTCAGAATTCAGGAATGCGGCCGAGGGTGTTAGGGAGTTTTGGGGCCGCCCTCCACGCAGCTGCCTGGTGTCACAGGTGTTCCCTGGCTGGGGGAAGACCGCTAATTACCTCTTCAGTCCAGGGGGAGGCACTAGATGCTATCTGTGTTTCCAGCCAAACCCCCGCCTTTCCCCGGCAACCCGCACAGGGAAACAATAGGAGAAGACACGCGGATGGCTCCTAGGAGATCCCAGGCGCTGCAGACAGAGGACGGAACCTCGCCACACTCAGAAGTCCGGAACGAGGCCGAGTGGGATGGTGAGATTTCGGACCGCTCTCCACGAAGCTGCCTGGTGTCACAGGTGTTCCCTGGCAGGGGAAATCCGCTAATTATCTGATGTGTGCAGGGGGAGGCACTAGATTCTACCTGCATTACCAGCCCAACCCCCGCCGTTCCCCGGCAGCCCGCACTAGGAAACACGAGGAGAAGACAAGCGGAGTGCTCCTAGGAGATCCCAGGCGCCGCACACAGAGGACTCAACCTCCCCACTATGAGAATTCCAGAACGCGGCCAGTGTGTGGGGGAGGTTTGGGGCCGCCATCCATGAAGGTGCATGGTGTCACAGGTGTTCCCTGGCAGGACGAAGTCGGCTAATTACCTGATCTTGCAGGGGGAGGCACTAGATGCTACCTGCATTTCCAGCCCAACCCCCGCCTTTCCCTGGCAGCCAGCACAACGAGACACTCGGGGAAGACACTTGGAGTGCTCCTAGGAGATCCCAGGCGGTGCAGACAGAGGACGGAACCTCGCCACACTCAGAATTCCGGAACGCGGCCGAGTTGTTTGGGGATGTTTGGGGCCGCCCACCACGCAGCTCCCTGTTGTCACTGGTGTTCCCTGGCAGGGGGAATTCCGCTAATTACCTGATCTGTGCAGGGGGAGGCACTAGATGCTACCTGCATTTCCAGCCCAACCCCGGCATTTCCCCGGCAGCCCGCACTAGGAGACACTCGGGGAAGACACGCGGAGGGCTCCTAGGAGATCCCAGGCGCTGCAGAAAGAGGACGGAACCTCGCCACACTCAGAATTCCGGAACGCAGCTGAGTGGGTTGGTGAGTTTTGGGGCCGCCCTCCACGAAGCTGCCTGGAGTGACAGGTGTTCCCTGGCAGGGGGAAGTCCGCTAATTACCTGATCTGTGCAGGGGGAGGCACTAGATGCTTCCTGCATTTCCAGCACAACCCCCGCCTTTCCCCGGCAGCCCGCACTAAGGGACACTCAGGCAAGACAAGCGGAGTGCTCCTAGGAGATCCCACGCGCCGAAAACAGAGGACTGAACCTCCCCAAAATGAGAATTTAAGAACGCGGCCAGTGGGTGGGGTAGGTTTGGGGCCGCCCTCCATGCAGGTGCATGGTGTCACAGGTGTTCCCTGGCAGGGGTAAGACCGCTAATTACCTCATCTGTCCAGGGGGAGGCACTAGATGCTACCTGTGTTTCCAGCACAACCCCCAACTTTTCCCGGCAGCCCGCATAAGGGTCACTCGGGGAAGACACGCGGAGGGCTCCTAGGAGATCCCAGGCGCTGCAGAAAGTGCATGGAACCTCGCCACACTCAGAATTCCAGAACGTGGCCGAGTGGGTGGGGGTGTTTTGGGGCCGCCCTCCAAGCAGCTGCCTGGTGTCACAGGTGTTCCCGGGAAGGGGGAATTCCGCTAAATACCTTATCTGTCCAGGGGAAGGCACTAGATGCTACCTGCATTTCCAGCCCAACCCCCGTCTTTCCGAGGCAGCCCACACTACGAGACACTCTGGGAAGGCACTCGGAGGGCTCCTAGGAGATCCCAGGCGCTGCAGACAGAGAACGGATCCTCGCCACACTCAGAATTCAGGAACGCGGCCGAGTGGGTGGGGGATGTATGGGTCCGCCCTCCACGCAGCTGCCTGGTGTCACAGGTGTTCCCTGGCAGGGTGAAATCCACTAAATACCTGATCCGTCCAGGGGGAGGCACTAGATGCTATCTGCATTTCCAGCCCAACCCACGCATTTCCCAGGCAGAACGCACAAGGGGACACTCGGGGAAGACACGCGGAGGGATCCTAGGTGATCCCAGGCGCCGCAAACAGAGGACTGAACCTCCCCACACTCAGAATTCCAGAACTCGGCCGAGTGGGTAGGGGAGGTTTGGGGCCGCCCTCCACGCAGCTGCCTGGTGTCACAGGTGGTCCGTGACATGAGGAATTCCGCTAATTACCTGATCTGTGCAGGGGGAGGCACTAGATGCTACCTGCATTTCCAGCCCAACCCCCGAATTTCCCCGGCAGCCCGCACTAGGAGACACTCGGGGAAGACACGCGGAGGGCTCCTAGGAGATCCCAGGCGCTGCAGACAGAGGACGGAACCTCGCCACACTCAGAATTCCGGAACGCGGCCGAGTGTGTGGGGGAGGTTTTGGGGCACCCACCACGTAGCTGCCTGGTGTCTCAGGTGTTCCCTGGCAGGGGGAAGACCGCTAATTACCTGATCTGTGCAGGGGGAGGCACTAGATCCCACCTGCATTTCCAGCCCAACACCCGCCTTTCCCCGGCAGCCCGCATAAGAGTCACTCAGGGAAGACACTTGGAGGGCTCCTAGGAGATCCCAGGCACTGCAGACAGGGGATGGAACCTCGCCACACTCAGAATTCCAGAACGTGCCTGAGTGTGTGGGGGAGGTTTGGGGCCGCCCTACACGCAGCTGCCTGGTGTCACTGGTGTTCCCTGGCAGGGAGAAGTCCGCTAATTACCTGATCTGTGCAGGGGGAGGCACTAGATTCCACCTGCATTTCCTGCCCATCACCCGCCTTTCCCCGGCAGCCCGCATAAGAGTCACTCGGGGAAGACACTTGGAGGGCTCCTAGGAGATCCCAGGCACTGCAGACAGGGGATGGAACCTCGCCACACTCAGAATTCCAGAACGTGGCTGAGTGTGTGGGGGAGGTTTCGGGCCGCCCTTCACGCAGCTGCATGGTGTCACAGGTGTTCCCTGGCAGGGGGATTTCCGCAAATTACCTGATTCGTCCAGGGGGAGGCACCAGATGCTACCTACATTTCCAGCCCAAACCCCGCCTTTCCCAGGCTACCCGCACTAGTAGACACTCGGGGAAGACACGTGGAGGGGTGCTAGGAGATCCCAGGCGCTGCAGACAGAGGACGGAACCTCGCCTCTCTCAAATTCCGGAACGCGTCTGAGTGGGTTGGGGAGGTTTTGGGATGACCTCCACGCAGCTGCCTGGTGTCACGGGTGTTCCCTGGCATCAGGAAGTCCGCTAATTTCCTGATCTGTGCAGGGGGAGGCAGTAGATGCTACCTGCATTTCCAGCCCAAACCCCGCCTTTCCCTGGCCGCCCGCACTACGAGAAACTCGGGGAAGACACTCGGAGGGCTCCTAGGAGATCCCAGGCGCTGCAGACTGAGGACGGAACCTCGCCACACTCAGAATTCCGGAACGCGGCCGAGTGGGTTGGGGAGGTTTGTGGCCGCCCTCCATGCAGATTACTGGTGTCACAGGTGTTCCATGGTAGGGGGAAATCCGCTAATTACCTGATCTGTGCAGGGGGAGGCACTAGATGCTACCTGCATTTCCAGCCCAACCCCCGACTTTCCCCGGCAGCCCGCACTATGAAACACTCGGAGAAGACACGTGGAGGGCTCCTAGGAGATCCAAGGCGCTGCAGACAGTGGACGGAACCTCGCCACACTCAAAATTCCGGAACACGCCGAGTGGTTTGGTGAGGTTTGGGGCCGCACTCCAAGAAGCTGCCTGGTGTCACAGGTGTTCCCTGGCAGAGCGAAGTCCGCTAATTACCTGATCTGTGCAGGGGGAGGCACTAGAAGCTACCTGCATTTCCAGCCCAACCCCCGCCTTTCCCCCGCAGCCCGCACTAGGAGACACTCGGGCAAGACAAGCGGAGTGCTCCTAGGAGATCCCAGGCGACGAAAACAGAGGACTGAAACTCCCCACAATGAGAATTCCAGAACGCGGCCATTGGGTGAGGGAGGTTTGGGGCCGCCCTCCACGCAGCTGCCAGTTTTCACAGTTGTTCCCTGGCAGGGGGAAGACCGCTAATAACCTCATCGGTCCAGGGGGAGGCACTAGATGCTACCTGCATTTCCAGCCCAACCCCCGTCTTTCCCCGTCAGCCCGCACTACTAGACACTCCGGGAAGACAATCGGATGGCTCCTAGGAGATCCCAGGCGCTGCAGACAGCGGACGTAACCTCGCCACACTCAGAATTCCAGAACGTGGCCGAGTGGGTGGGGGAGTTTTGGGGCCGCCCTCCAAGCAGCTGCCTGTTGTCACAGGTGTTCCCTGGCAGGGGGAAGACCGCTAATAACCTCATCGGTCCAGGGGGAGGCACTACATGCTACCTGTGTTTCCAGCCCAACCCCCGACTTTCCCCGGCAGGCCGCAATAGGAAACACTCGGGGAAGACACTCGGAGGGCTCCAAGGAGATCCCAGGCGCTGGGTCAGGTAACAGAAACTCGCCACACTCAGAATTCCGGAACGCGGCCGAGTGGGTGGGGGAAGTTTGGGGCTGTCCTCCACGCAGCTGCCCGGTGTCACAGTTGTTCGCTGGGAGGAAGAAGTCCGCTAATTACCTGATCTGTGCAGGGTGAGGCACTAGAAGCTACCTGCATTTCCAGCCCAACCCCCGCATTTCTCCGGCAGCCCGCATAATAGTCACTCGGGGAAGACACGCGGAGGGCTCATACGAGATCCCAGGCGCCGCAACAGAGGACTGAATCTCCCCACAATGATTATACCAGAACACGGCCTAGTGGGTGGGGGAGGTTTGGGTCCGCCCTCCATGCAGCTGCATGGTGTCACAGCTGTTACCTTGCAGGAGGAATTCCGGTAATTACCTCATCTGTGCAGGGGGAGGCACTAGATGCTACCTGCATTTCCAGCCCAACCCCCGACTTTCCCAGGCAGCCAGCACTAAGAGAAACTTGGGGAAGACACGCGGATGGTTCCTATGTGATCCCAGGCGCTGCAGACAGAGGACGGAACCTCGCCACACTCAGAATTCCGGAACGCAGCCGAGTGGGTGGGGGAGGTTTAGGGTCGCCCTCCTCGCAGCTGCCTGGTGTCACAGGTGTTCCCTGGCAGGGGGAATTCCGCTAATTACCTGATCTGTGCAGGGGGAGGCACTAGATGGTACCTGCATTTCCAGCCCAACCCCCGCCGTTCCCGGGCAGCCCACACAGGGAGACACTCAGGGAAGACAAGCGGAGTGCTCCTAGGAGATCCCAGTCGCCACACACAGATGATTGATCCTCCCCACAATGAGAATTCCAGAACGCGGCCAGTGTGTGGGGGAGGTTTGGGGCCGCCATCCATGCAGGTGCATGGTGTCACTGGTGTTCCCTGTCAGGGGGAAGTCCGCTAATTACCTTATCTGTGCAGGGGGAGGCACTAGATGCTACCTGCATTTCCAGCCCAACCCCCGCATTTCCCTGGCAGACCGCACTATGAGACACTCGGGGAAGACACTCTGAGGGCTCCTAGGAGATCCCAGGCGCTGCAGACTAAGGACGGAACCTCGCCACACTCAGAATTCAGGAACGCGTCCGAGTGGGTGGGGGAGTTTTGGGGCCGACCTCCACGCAGCTGCCTGGTGTCACAGGTGTTCCCTGGCAGGGGGAAGTCCGCTAATTACCTCATCTGTCCAGGGGGAGGCACTAGATGCTACCTGTTTTTCCAGCACAACCCCCGAATTTCCCCGGCAGCCTGCTTAAGAGTAACTCAGTTAAGACTCGCGGAGGGCTCCTAGGAGATCCCAGGCGCTGCAGACAGTGGACGGAACGTCGCCACTCTCAGAATTCAGGAATGCGGCCGAGGGTGTTAGGGAGTTTTGGGGCCGCCCTCCACGCAGCTGCCTGGTGTCACAGGTGTTCCCTGGCTGGGGGAAGACCGCTAATTACCTCTTCAGTCCAGGGGGAGGCACTAGATGCTACCTGCATTTCCAGCCCAAACCCCGCCTTTCCCCGGCAGCCCGCACTATGAGACACTCGGGGAAGACAAGCGGAGTGCTCCTAGGAGATCCAAGGCGCCGCAAACAGAGGACTTAACCTCCCCACAATGAGATTTCCAGAACGCGGCCAAGTGGGTGGGGGAGAATTTGGGCCGTATTCCATGCAGCTGCATGGAGTCACAGCTCTTCCCTGGCAGGAGGAAGTCAGGTAATTACCTAATCTGTGCAGGGGGAGGCACTAGATGCTACCTGCATTTTAAACCCAACCACCGCCTTTCCCAGGCAGCCCGCACTAAGGAACACTTGGGGAAGACACTCAGAGGGCACTTAGTAGATCCCAGGCGCTGCAGACAGAGGACAGAACCTCGCCACACTCAGAATTCCGGAACGCGGCCGAGTAGGTGGGGGAGGTTTGGGGCCGCCCTCCACGTAGCTGCCTGGTGTAACAGTTGTTCGCTGGGAGGAAGAATTCCGCTAATTACCTGATCTGTGCACGGGGAGGCACTAGAAGCTATCTGCATTTCCAGCCCAACACCAGCCTTTCCCCGGCAGCCCACACTAGGAGAAACTCGGAGAAGACACGCGGATGTCTCCTAGGAGATCCCAGGCGCTACAAACAGAGGACGGAACCTCGCCACACTCAGAAATCAGGAACGCGGCCGAGTGGGTGGGGGAGGTTTCGGGCCGCCCTCCACGCAGCTGCTTGTTGTCACAGGTGTTCCCTGGCAGGGGGAAGTCCGCTAATTACCTGATCTGTGCAGGGGGAGGCACTAGATGCTTCCTGTATTTCCAGCACAACCCCCGCCTTTCCCCGGCAGCCCGCACTAGGGGACACTCAGGCAAGACAAGCGGAGTGCTCCTAGTAGATCCCACGCGCCGAAAACAGAGGACTGAACCTCCCCAAAATGAGAATTTAAGAACGCGGCCAGAGGGTGGGGTAGATTTGGGGCCGCCCTCCATGCAGGTGCATGGTGTCACAGGTGTTCCCTGGCAGGGGGAAGACCGCTAATTACCTCATCTGTCCAGGGGGAGGCACTAGATGCTACCTGTGTTTCCAGCACAACCCCCGCCATTCCCAGGCAGCCCGCTCTAAGAGACACTTGGGGAAGACACTCAGAGGGCTCCTAGTAGATCCCAGGCGCTGCAGACAGAGGACGGAACCTCGCCACACTCAGAAGTCCGGAACGAGGCCGAGTGGGTTGGTGAGATTTGGGACCGCCCACCACGAAGCTGCCTGTTGTCACAGGTGTTCCCTGGCAGGGGGAAGTCCGCTAATTATCGGATGTGTGCAGGGGGAGGCACTAGATGCTACCTGCATTTCCAGCCCAACCCCAGCCGTTCCTCAGCAGCCCGCACTAGGAAACACTAGAAGAAGACAAGCGGAGTGCTCCTAGGAGATCCCAGGCGCCGCACAAAGAGGACTCAACCTCCCCACTATGAGAATTCCAGAACGCGGCCAGTGTGTGGGGGAGGTTTGCGGCCGCCATCCATGAAGGTGCATGGTGTCACAGGTGTTCCCTGGCAGGAGGAAGTCGGCTAATTACCTGATCTTGCAGGGGGAGGCACTAGATGCTACCTGCATTTCCAGCCCAACCCCCGCTTTTCCCTGGCAGCCAGCACAACGAGACACTCGGGGAAGACACTTGGCGTGCTCCTAGGAGATCCCAGGCGGTGCAGACAGGGGACGGAAACTCGCCACAATCAGAATTCCGGAACGCGGCCGAGTGGGTGGGGGTGATTTGGGGCCGCACTCCACGCAGCTGCATGGTGTGACAGGTGTTCCCTGGCAGGAGGAAGTCCGCTAATTACCTGATCTGTGCCGGGGGAGGCACTAGATGCTACCTGCATTTCCATCCCAACCCGCAATTTCCCCGGCAGCCTACACTACGAGACACTCGGGTAAGACACGCGGAGGGCTCCTAGGAGATCCCAGGCGCTGCAGACAGGGGACGGAAACTCGCCACAATCAGAATTCTGGAACGCGGCCGAATGGGTGGGGGAGGTTTGGGGCCGCCCACCACGCAGCTGCCTGGTGTCACAGTTGTTCGCTGGGAGGAGGAATTCCGCTAATTACCTGATCTGTGCCGGGGGATGCACTAGATGCTACCTGTGTTTCCAGCCTAACCCCCGCATTTATCCGGCCGCCCTCACTAGGAAACACTCGGGGAAGACACGCGGAGGGCTCCTAGGAGATCCCAGGCGCTGCAGACAGAGGACGGAACCTCGCCACACTCAGAATTCCGGAACTCGGCCGAGTGGGTGGGGGAAGTTTAGGGTCGCCTCCACGCAGCTGCCTGGTGTCACAGGTGTTCCCTGGCAGGGGGAAGTCCGCTAATTACGTGATCTGTGCAGGTGGAGGCACTAGATGCTTCCTGCATTTCCAGCACATCCCCCGCCTTTCCCCGGCAGCCCGCACTAGGGGACACTCAGGAAAGACAAGCGGAGTGCTCCTAGGAGATCCCACGCGCCGAAAACAGAGGACTGAACCTCCCCAAAATGAGAATTTCAGAACGCGGCCAGTGGGTGGGGGAGGTTTGGGGCCGCCCTCCATGAAGGTGCATGGTGTCACAGGTGTTCCCTGGCAGGGGGAAGACCGCTAATTACCTCATCTGTCCAGGGGGAAGCACTAGATGCTACCTGTGTTTCCAGCACAACCCCCAAATTTTCCCGGCAGCCCGCATAAGAGTCACGCGGGGAAGACACGCGGAGGGCTCCTAGGAGATCCCAGGCGCTGCAGAAAGTGCATGGAACCTCGCCACACTAAGAATTACAGAACGTGGCCGAGTGGGAGGGTGAGTTTTGGGGCCGCCCACCAAGCAGCTGCCTGGTGTCACAGGTGTTCCCGGGCAGGGGGAATTCCGCTAAATACCTTATCTGTCCAGGGGAAGGCACTAGATGCTACCTGCATTTCCAGCCCAACCCCCGCCTTTCCCAGGCAGCCCACACTACAAGACACTCTGGGAAGGCACTCGGAGTGCTCCTAGGAGATCCCAGGCGCTGCAGACAGAGAACGGATCCTCGCCACACTCAGAATTCAGGAACGCGGCCGAGTGGGTGGGGGAGGTATTGGGCCGCCCTCCACGCAGCTGCCTGTTGTCACAGGTATTCCCTGGTAGGGGAAGACCGCTAATTACCTCATCAGTCCAGGGGGATGCACTAGATGCTACCTGTGTTTCCAGCACAACCCCCGCCATTCCCAGGCAGCCCGCTCTAAGAGACACTTGGGGAAGACACTCAGAGGGCTCCTAGTAGATCCCAGGCGCTGCAGACAGAGGACGGAACCTCGCCACACTCAGAAGTCCGGAACGAGGCCGAGTGGGTTGGTGAGATTTGGGACCGCCCTCCACGAAGCTGCCTGGTGTCACAGGTGTTCCCTGGCAGGGGGAAGTCCGCTAATTATCGGATGTGTGCAGGGGGAGGCACTAGATGCTACCTGCATTTCCATCCCAACCCCCGCCTTTCCCCGGCAGCCCGCACTGGGAGACACTCGGGCAAGACAAGCGGAGTGCTCCTAGGAGATCCCAGGCGACAAAAACAGAGGATTGAAACTCCCCACAATGAGAATTCCAGAACGCGGCCATTGGGTGAGGGAGATTTGGGGCCGCCCTCCACGCAGCTGCCAGTTTTCACAGGTGTTCCCTCGCAGGGGGCAGACCGCTAATAACCTCATCGGTCCAGGGGGAGGCACTAGATGCTACCTGTGTTTCCAGCCCTACCCCCGCCGTTCCCCGGCAGCCCACACAGGGAGACACTCAGGGAAGACAAGCGGAGTGCTCCTAGGAGATCCCAGTCGCCACACACAGATGATTGAACCTCCCCACAATGAGAATTCCAGAACGCGACCAGTGTGTGGGGGAGGTTTGGGGCCGCCATCCATGCAGGTGCATGGTGTCACAGGTGTTCCCTGACAGGAGGAATTCCGCTAATTACCTTATCTGTGCAGGGGGAGGCACTAGATGCTACCTGCATTTCCAGCCCAACCCCCGCCTTTCCCCGGCAGCCCGCAATAGGAAACACTCGGGGAAGACACGCGGAGGTCTCCAAGGAGATCCCAGGCGCTGAGTCAGGGAACGGAAACTCGCCACACTCAGAATTCCGGAACGCAGCCGAGTGGTTGCTGAAAGTTTGGGGCTGCCCTCCACGCAGCTGCCCGGTGTCACAGTTGTTCGCTGGGAGGAAGAAGTCCGCTAATTACCTGATCTGTGCAGGGTGAGGCACTAGATGCTACCTGCATTTCCAGCCCAACCCCCGCCTTTCCCCGGCAGCCCACACTAGGAGAAACTCGGAGAAGAAACGCAGATGTCTCCTAGGAAATCCCAGGCGCTGCAGTAGAGGACGGAACCTCGCCAAACCCAGAATTCAGGAACGCGGCCGAGTGGGAGGGGGAGGTTTCGGGCCGCCCTCCATGCAGCTGCTTGGTGTCACAGGTGTTCCCTCGCAGGGGCAGACCGCTAATAACCTCATCGGTCCAGGGGGAGGCACTTGATGCTACCTGTGTTTCCAGCACAAACCCCGCATTTCTCCGGCAGCCCGCATAATAGTCACTCGGGGAAGACACGCGGAGGGCTCATACGAGATCCCAGGCGCCGCAACAGAGGACTGAATCTCCCCACAATGATTATACCAGAACACGGCCTAGTGGGTGGGGGAGGTTTGGGTCCGCCCTCCATGCAGCTGCATGGTGTCACAGCTGTTACCTTGCAGGAGGAATTCCGGTAATTACCTGATCTGTGCAGGGGGAAGCACTAGATGCTACCTGCATTTCCAGCCCAACACCCGACTTTCCCAGGCAGCCAGCACTAAGAGAAACTTGGGGAAGACACGCGGATGGTTCCTATGTGATCCCAGGTGCTGCAGACAGAGGACGGAACCTCGCCACACTCAGAATTCCGGAACGCAGCCGAGTGGGTGGGGGAGGTTTAGGGTCGCCCCCCTCGCAGCTGCCTGGTGTCACAGGTGTACCCTGGAAGGGGAAGTCCGCTAATTACCTGATCTGTGCAGGAGGAGGCAAAAGATGCTACCTGCATTTCCAGCCCAACCCCCACCTTTCCCGGGCAGGCCGCACTAGGAGACACTCGGGCAAGACAAGCGGAGTGCTCCTAGGAGATCCCAGGAGATGAAAACAGAGGACTGAAACTCCCCACAATGAGAATTCCAGAACGCGGCCATTGGGTGAGGGAGATTTGGGGCCGCCCTCCACGCAGCTGCCAGTTTTCACAGGTGTTCCCTGGCAGGGGGAATTCCGCTAATTACCTGATCTGTGCAGGGGGAGGCACTAGATGCTACCTGCATTTCCAGCCCAACCCCCGCCTTTCCCCGGCAGCCCACACTAGGAGAAACTCGGAGAAGACACGCGGATGTCTCCTAGGAGATCCCAGGTGCTGCAAACAGAGGACGGAACCTCGCCACACTCAGAAATCAGGAACGAGGCCGAGTGGGTGGGGGAGGTTTCGGGCCGCCCTCCACGCAGCTGCTTGTTGTCACAGGTGTTCCCTGGCAGGTGGAAGACCGCTAATTACCTCATCTGTCCAGGGTTTGTCACTAGATGCTACCTGTGTTTCCAGCAGAACCCCCGCCTTTCCCCGGCAGCCCGCATAATAGTCACTCGGGGAAGACACGCGGAGGGCTCCTACGAGATCCCAGGCGCCGCAACAGAGGACTGAATCTCTCCACAATGATTATTCCAGAACACAGCCAAGTGGGTGTGGGAGGTTTGGGGCCGCCCTTCATGCAGCTGAATGGTGTCACAGCTTTTACCTTGCAGGAGGAATTCCGGTAATTACCTGCTCTGTGCAGGGGGAGGCACTAGATGCTACCTGCATTTCCAGACAAACCCCCGCCTTTCCAAGGCAGCTCGCACTAAGATAAACATGGGGAAGACACTCAGAGGGCTCCTAGTAGATCCCAGGCGCTGCAGACAGAGGACGGAACCTCGCCACACTCAGAATTCCGGAACGCGGCTGAGTGTGTTGGGGAGGTTTGGGGCCGCCCTCCACGCCGCTGCCTGGTGTCACAGGTGTTCCCTGGTAGGGGGAAATCCGCTAATTACCTGATCTGTGCAGGGGGAGGCACTAGATGCTACCTGCATTTCCAGCCAAACCCCCGCCTTTCCCCGGCAACCCGCACAGGGAAACAATAGGAGAAGACACGCGGATGGCTCCTAGGAGATCCCAGGCGCTGCAGACAGAGGACGGAACCTCGCCACACTCAGAAGTCCGGAACGAGGCCGAGTGGGATGGTGAGATTTCGGACCGCTCTCCACGAAGCTGCCTGGTGTCACAGGTGTTCCCTGGCAGGGGAAATCCGCTAATTATCTGATGTGTGCAGGGGGAGGCACTAGATTCTACCTGCATTACCAGCCCAACCCCCGCCGTTCCCCGGCAGCCCGCACTAGGAAACACAAGGAGAAGACAAGCGGAGTGCTCCTAGGAGATCCCAGGCGCCGCACACAGAGGACTCAACCTCCCCACTATGAGAATTCCAGAACACGGCCAGTGTGTGGGAGGTTTGGGGCCGCCATCCATGAAGGTGCATGGTGTCACAGGTGTTCACTGGCAGGAGGAAGTCCGCTAATTACCTGATCTTGCAGGGGGAGGCACTAGATGCTACCTGCATTTCCAGCCCAACCCCCGCCTTTCCCTGGCAGCCAGCACAACGAGACACTCGGGGAAGACACTTGGAGTGCTCCTAGGAGATCCCAGGCGGTGCAGACAGAGGACGGAACCTCGCCACACTCAGAATTCCGGAACGCGGCCGAGTTCTTTGGGGATGTTTGGGGCCGCCCACCACGCAGCTCCCTGTTGTCACTGGTGTTCCCTGGCAGGGGGAATTCCGCTAATTACCTGATCTGTGCAGGGGGAGGCACTAGATGCTACCTGCATTTCCAGCCCAACCCCGGCATTTCCCCGGCAGCCCGCACTAGGAGACACTCGGGGAAGACACGCGGAGGGCTCCTAGGAGATCCCAGGTGCTGCAGAAAGAGGACGGAACCTCGCCACACTCAGAATTCCGGAACGCAGCCGAGTGGGTTGGTGAGTTTTGGGGCCGCCCTCCACGAAGCTGCCTGGAGTGACAGGTGTTCCCTGGCAGGGGGAAGTCCGCTAATTACCTGATCTGTGCAGGGGGAGGCACTAGATGCTTCCTGCATTTCCAGCACAACCCCCGCCATTCCCCGGCAGCCCGCACTAGGGGACACTCAGGCAAGACAAGCGGAGTGCTCCTAGGAGATCCCACTTGCCGAAAACAGAGGACTGAACCTCCCCAAAATGAGAATTTAAGAACGCGGCCAGTGAGTGGTGTAGGTTTGGGGCCGCCCTCCATGCAGGTGCATGGTGTCACAGGTGTTCCCTGGCAGGGGTAAGACCGCTAATTACCTCATCTGTCCAGGGGGAGGCACTAGATGCTACCTGTGTTTCCAGCACAACCCCCAACTTTTCCCGGCAGCCCGCATAAGGGTCACTCGGGGAAGACACGCGGAGGGCTCCTAGGAGATCCCAGGCGCTGCAGAAAGTGCATGGAACCTCGCCACACTCAGAATTCCAGAACGTGGCCGAGTGGGTGGGGGAGTTTTGGGGCCGCCCTCCAAGCAGCTGCCTGGTGTCACAGGTGTTCCCGGGAAGGGGGAATTCCGCTAAATACCTTATCTGTCCAGGGGAAGGCACTAGATGCTACCTGCATTTCCAGCCCAACCCCCGTCTTTCCGAGGCAGCCCACACTACGAGACACTCTGGGAAGGCACTCGGAGGGCTCCTAGGAGATCCCAGGCGCTGCAGACAGAGAACGGATCCTCGCCACACTCAGAATTCAGCAACGCGGCCGAGTGGGTGGGGGAGGTATGGGTCCGCCCTCCACGCAGCTGCCTGTTGTCACAGGTGTTCCCTGGCAGGGGAAGACCGCTAATTACCTCATCTGTCCAGGGGGATGCACTAGATGCTACCTGTGTTTCCAGCACAACCCCCGCCATTCCCAGGCAGCCCGCTCTAAGAGACACTTGGGGAAGACACTCAGAGGGCTCCTAGTAGATCCCAGGCGCTGCAGACAGAGGACGGAACCTCGCCACACTCAGAAGTCCGGAACGAGGCCGAGTGGGTTGGTGAGATTTGGGACCGCCCTCCACGAAGCTGCCTGTTGTCACAGGTGTTCCCTGGCAGGGGGAAGTCCGCTAATTATCGGATGTGTGCAGGGGGAGGCACTAGATGCTACCTGCATTTCCAGCCCAACCCCAGCCGTTCCTCGGCAGCCCGCACTAGGAAACACTAGAAGAAGACAAGCGGAGTGCTCCTAGGAGATCCCAGGCGCCGCACAAAGAGGACTCAACCTCCCCACTATGAGAATTCCAGAACGTGGCCAGTGTGTGGGGGAGGTTTGCGGCCGCCATCCATGAAGGTGCATGGTGTCACAGGTGTTCCCTGGCAGGAGGAAGTCGGCTAATTACCTGATCTTGCAGGGGGAGGCACTAGATGCTACCTGCATTTCCAGCCCAACCCCCGCTTTTCCCTGGCAGCCAGCACAACGAGACACTCGGGGAAGACACTTGGCGTGCTCCTAGGAGATCCCAGGCGGTGCAGACAGGGGACGGAAACTCGCCACAATCAGAATTCCGGAACGCGGCCGAGTGGGTGGGGGAGGTTTGGGGCCGCACTCCACGCAGCTGCATGGTGTCACAGGTGTTCCCTGGCAGGAGGAAGTCCGCTAATTACCTGATCTGTGCCGGGGGAGGCACTAGATGCTACCTGCATTTCCATCCCAACCCGCGATTTCCCCGGCAGCCTACACTACGAGACACTCGGGTAAGACACGCGGAGGGCTCCTAGGAGATCCCAGGCGCTGCAGACAGGGGACGGAAACTCGCCACAATCAGAATTCTGGAACGCGGCCGAATGGGTGGGGGAGGTTTGGGGCAGCACTCCACGCAGCTGCCTGGTGTCACAGTTGTTCGCTGGGAGGAGGAAGTCCGCTAATTACCTGATCTGTGCAGGGTGAGGCACTAGAAGCTACCTGCATTTCCAGCCCAACCCCCGCCTTTCCCTGGCAGCCCGCACTAGGAGACACTTGGGCAAGACATGCGGAGTGCTCCTAGGTGATCCCAGGCGACAAAAACAGAGGATTGAAACTCCCCACAATGAGAATTCCAGAACGCGGCCATTGGGTGAGGGAGATTTGGGGCCGCCCTCCACGCAGCTGCCAGTTTTCACAGGTGTTCCCTCGCAGGGGCAGACCGCTAATAACCTCATCGGTCCAGGGGGAGGCACTAGATGCTACCTGTGTTTCCAGCCCTACCCCCGCCTTTCCCCGGCAGCCCGCAATAGGAAACACTCGGAGAAGACACGCGGAGGTCTCCAAGGAGATCCCAGGCGCTGAGTCAGGGAACGGAAACTCGCCACACTCAGAATTCCGGAACGCAGCCGAGTGGGTGCTGGAAGTTTGGGGCTGCCCTCCACGCAGCTGCCCGGTGTCACAGTTGTTCGCTGGGAGGAAGAAGTCTGCTAATTACCTGATCTGTGCAGGGTGAGGCACTAGAAGCTACCTGCATTTCCAGCCCAACCCCCGCCTTTCCCCGGCAGCCCACACTAGGAGAAACTCGGAGAAGAAACGCGGATGTCTCCTAGGAGATCCCAGGCGCTGCAGACAGATGACGGAACCTCGCCAAACCCAGAATTCAGGAACGCGGCCGAGTGGGAGGGGGAGGTTTCGGGCCGCCCTCCACGCAGATGCTTGGTTGTCACAGGTGTTCCCTCGCAGGGGGCAGACCGCTAATAACCTCATCGGTCTAGGGGGAGGCACTTGATGCTACCTGTGTTTCCAGCACAAACCCCGCATTTCTCCGGCAGCCCGCATAATAGTCACTCGAGGAAGACACGCGGAGGGTTCATACGAGATCCCAGGCGCCGCAACAGAGGACTGAATCTCCCCACAATGATTATACCAGAACACGGCCTAGTGGGTGGGGGAGGTTTGGGTCCGCCCTCCATGCAGCTGCATGGTGTCACAGCTGTTACCTTGCAGGAGGAATTCCGGTAATTACCTGATCTGTGCAGGGGGAGGCACTAGATGCTACCTGCATTTCCAGCCCAACCCCCGACTTTCCCAGGCAGCCAGCACTAAGAGAAACTTGGGGAAGACACGCGGATGGTTCCTATGTGATCCCAGGTGCTGCAGACAGAGGACGGAACCTCGCCACACTCAGAATTCCGGAACGCAGCCGAGTGGGTGGGGGAGGTTTAGGGTCGCCCTCCTCGCAGCTGCCTGGTGTCACAGGTGTTCCCTGGCAGGGGGAATTCCGCTAATTACCTGATCTGTGCAGGGGGAGGCACTAGATGCTACCTGCATTTCCAGCCCAACCCCCGCCGTTCCCGGGCAGCCCACACAGGGAGACACTCAGGGAAGACAAGCGGAGTGCTCCTAGGAGATCCCAGTCGCCACACACAGATGATTGATCCTCCTCACAATGAGAATTCCAGAACGCGGCCAGTGTGTGGGGGAGGTTTGGGGCCGCCATCCATGCAGGTGCATGGTGTCACTGGTGTTCCCTGTCAGGGGGAAGTCCGCTAATTACCTTATCTGTGCAGGGGGAGGCACTAGATGCTACCTGCATTTCCAGCCCAACCCCCGCCATTCCCTGGCAGCCCGCACTACGAGACACTCGGGGAAGACACTCGGAGGGCTCCTAGGAGATCCCAGGCACTGCAGACAAGGGACGGAAAGTCGCCACACTCAGAATTCCGGAACGCGGCCGAGTGGTTTGGGGAGGTTTGGGGCCACCCTCCACGAAGATGCCTGGTGTCACTGGTGTTCCCTGGGAGGTGGAAGTCCGCTAATTATCTCATAAGTCCAGGGGGAGGCACTAGATGATACCAGCATTTCCAGCCCAATCCCCGCATTTCCCTGGCAGACCGCACTATGAGACACTCGGGGAAGACACTCTGAGGGCTCCTAGGAGATCCCAGGCGCTGCAGACTGAGGACGGAACCTCGCCACACTCAGAATTCAGGAACGCGTCCGAGTGGGTGGGGGAGATTTGGGGCCGACCTCCACGCAGCTGCCTGGTGTCACAGGTGTTCCCTGGCAGGGGGAAGACCGCTAATTACCTCATCTGTCCAGGGGGAGGCACTAGATGCTACCTGTTTTTCCAGCACAACCCCCGAATTTCCCCAGCAGCCCGCTTAAGAGTCACTCAGTTAAGACACGCGGAGGGCTCCTAGGAGATCCCAGGCGCTGCAGACAGTGGACGGAACGTCGCCACTCTCAGAATTCAGGAATGAGGCCGAGGGTGTTAGGGAGTTTTGGGGCCGCCCTCCACGCAGCTGCCTGGTGTCACAGGTGTTCCCTGGCTGGGGGAAGACCGCTAATTACCTCTTCAGTCCAGGGGGAGGCACTAGATGCTATCTGTGTTTCCAGCCAAACCCCCGCCTTTCCCCAGCAACCCGCACAGGGAAACAATAGGAGAAGACACGCGGATGGCTCCTAGGAGATCCCAGGCGCTGCAGACAGAGGACGGAACCTCGCCACACTCAGAAGTCCGGAACGAGGCCGAGTCGGATGGTGAGATTTCGGACCGCTCTCCACGAAGCTGCCTGGTGTCACAGGTGTTCCCTGGCAGGGGAAATCCGCTAATTATCTGATGTGTGCAGGGGGAGGCACTAGATTCTACCTGCATTACCAGCCCAACCCCCGCCGTTCCCCGGCAGCCCGCACTAGGAAACACGAGGAGAAGACAAGCGGAGTGCTCCTAGGAGATCCCAGGCGCCGCACACAGAGGACTCAACCTCCCCACTATGAGAATTCCAGAACGCGGCCAGTGTGTGGGGGAGGTTTGGGGCCGCCATCCATGAAGGTGCATGGTGTCACAGGTGTTCCCTGGCAGGAGGAAGTCGGCTAATTACCTGATCTTGCAGGGGGAGGCACTAGATGCTACCTGCATTTCCAGCCCAACCCCCGCCTTTCCCTGGCAGCCAGCACAACGAGACACTCGGGGAAGACACTTGGAGTGCTCCTAGGAGATCCCAGGCAGTGCAGACAGAGGACGGAACCTCGCCACACTCAGAATTCCGGAACGCGGCCGAGTTGTTTGGGGATGTTTGGGGCCGCCCACCACGCAGCTCCCTGTTGTCACTGGTGTTCCCTGGCAGGGGGAATTCCGCTAATTACCTGATCTGTGCAGGGGGAGGCACTAGATGCTACCTGCATTTCCAGCCCAACCCCGGCATTTCCCCGGCAGCCCGCACTAGGAGACACTCGGGGAAGACACGCGGAGGGCTCCTAGGAGATCCCAGGCGCTGCAGAAAGAGGACGGAACCTCGCCACACTCAGAATTCCGGAACGCAGCCGAGTGGGTTGGTGAGTTTTGGGGCCGCCCTCCACGAAGCTGCCTGGAGTGACAGGTGTTCCCTGGCAGGGGGAAGTCCGCTAATTACCTGATCTGTGCAGGGGGAGGCACTAGATGCTTCCTGCATTTCCAGCACAACCCCCGCCTTTCCCCGGCAGCCCGCACTAGGGGACACTCAGGCAAGACAAGCGGAGTGCTCCTAGGAGATCCCACGCGCCGAAAACAGAGGACTGAACCTCCCCAAAATGAGAATTTAAGAACGCGGCCAGTGGGTGGGGTAGGTTTGGGGCCGCCCTCCATGCAGGTGCATGGTGTCACAGGTGTTCCCTGGCAGGGGTAAGACCGCTAATTACCTCATCTGTCCAGGGGGAGGCACTAGATGCTACCTGTGTTTCCAGCACACCCCCCAACTTTTCCCGGCAGCCCGCATAAGGGTCACTCGGGGAAGACACGCGGAGGGCTCCTAGGAGATCCCAGGCGCTGCAGAAAGTGCATGGAACCTCGCCACACTCAGAATTCCAGAACGTGGCCGAGTGGGTGGGGGAGATTTGGGGCCGCCCTCCAAGCAGCTGCCTGGTGTCACAGGTGTTCCCGGGAAGGGGGAATTCCGCTAAATACCTTATCTGTCCAGGGGAAGGCACTAGATGCTACCTGCATTTCCAGCCCAACCCCCGTCTTTCCGAGGCAGCCCACACTACGAGACACTCTGGGAAGGCACTCGGAGGGCTCCTAGGAGATCCCAGGCGCTGCAGACAGAGAACGGATCCTCGCCACACTCAGAATTCAGGAACGCGGCCGAGTGGGTGGGGGATGTATGTGTCCGCCCTCCACGCAGCTGCCTGTTGTCACAGGTGTTCCCTGGCAGGGGAAGACCGCTAATTACCTCATCTGTCCAGGGGGATGCACTAGATGCTACCTGTGTTTCCAGCACAACCCCCGCCATTCCCAGGCAGCCCGCTCTAAGAGACACTTGGGGAAGACACTCAGAGGGCTCCTAGTAGATCCCAGGCGCTGCAGACAGAGGACGGAACCTCGCCACACTCAGAAGTCCGGAACGAGGCCGAGTGGGTTGGTGAGATTTGGGACCGCCCTCCACGAAGCTGCCTGTTGTCACAGGTGTTCCCTGGCAGGGGGAAGTCCGCTAATTATCGGATGTGTGCAGGGGGAGGCACTAGATGCTACCTGCATTTCCAGCCCAACCCCAGCCGTTCCTCGGCAGCCCGCACTAGGAAACACTAGAAGAAGACAAGCGGAGTGCTCCTAGGAGATCCCAGGCGCCGCACAAAGAGGACTCAACCTCCCCACTATGAGAATTCCAGAACGCGGCCAGTGTGTGGGGGAGGTTTGCGGCCGCCATCCATGAAGGTGCATGGTGTCACAGGTGTTCCCTGGCAGGAGGAAGTCGGCTAATTACCTGATCTTGCAGGGGGAGGCACTAGATGCTACCTGCATTTCCAGCCCAACCCCCGCTTTTCCCTGGCAGCCAGCACAACGAGACACTCGGGGAAGACACTTGGCGTGCTCCTAGGAGATCCCAGGCGGTGCAGACAGGGGACGGAAACTCGCCACAATCAGAATTCCGGAACGCGGCCGAGTGGGTGGGGGAGGTTTGGGGCCGCACTCCACGCAGCTGCATTGTGTCACAGGTGTTCGCTGGGAGGAGGAAGTCCGCTAATTACCTGATCTGTGCAGGGTGAGGCACTAGAAGCTACCTGCATTTCCAGCCCAACCCCCGCCTTTCCCTGGCAGCCCGCACTAGGAGACACTCGGGCAAGACAAGCGGAGTGTTCCTAGGAGATCCCAGGCGACAAAAACAGAGGATTGAAACTCCCCACAATGAGAATTCCAGAACGCAGCCATTGGGTGAGGGAGATTTGGGGCCGCCCTCCACGCAGCTGCCAGTTTTCACAGGTGTTCCCTCGCAGGGGGCAGACCGCTAATAACCTCATCGGTCCAGGGGGAGGCACTAGATGCTACCTGTGTTTCCAGCCCTACCCCCGCCTTTCCCCGGCAGCCCGCAATAGGAAACACTCGGGGAAGACACGCGGAGGTCTCCAAGAAGATCCCAGGCGCTGAGTCAGGGAACGGAAACTCGCCACACTCAGAATTCCGGAACGCAGCCGAGTGGGTGCTGGAAGTTTGGGGCTGCCCTCCACGCAGCTGCCCGGTGTCACAGTTGTTCGCTGGGAGGAAGAAGTCTGCTAATTACCTGATCTGTGCAGGGTGAGGCACTAGAAGCTACCTGCATTTCCAGCCCAACCCCCGCCTTTCCCCGGCAGCCCACACTAGGAGAAACTCGGAGAAGAAACGCGGATGTCTCCTAGGAGATCCCAGGCGCTGCAGACAGAGGACGGAACCTCGCCAAACCCAGAATTCAGGAACGCGGCCGAGTGGGAGGGGAGGTTTCGGGCCGCCCTCCACGCAGCTGCTTGGTGTCACAGGTGTTCCCTCGCAGGGGGCAGACCGCTAATAACCTCATCGGTCTAGGGGGAGGCACTTGATGCTACCTGTGTTTCCAGCACAAACCCCGCATTTCTCCGGCAGCCCGCATAATAGTCACTCGGGGAAGACACGCGGAGGGCTCATACGAGATCCCAGGCGCCGCAACAGAGGACTGAATCTCCCCACAATGATTATACCAGAACACGGCCTAGTGGGTGGGGGAGGTTTGGGTCCGCCCTCCATGCAGCTGCATGGTGTCACAGCTGTTACCTTGCAGGAGGAATTCCGGTAATTACCTCATCTGTGCAGGGGGAGGCACTAGATGCTACCTGCATTTCCAGCCCAACCCCCGACTTTCCCAGGCAGCCAGCACTAAGAGAAACTTGGGGAAGACACGCGGATGGTTCCTATGTGATCCCAGGCGCTGCAGACAGAGGACGGAACCTCGCCACACTCAGAATTCCGGAACGCAGCCGAGTGGGTGGGGGAGGTTTAGGGTCGCCCTCCTCGCAGCTGCCTGGTGTCACAGGTGTTCCCTGGCAGGGGGAATTCCGCTAATTACCTGATCTGTGCAGGGGGAGGCACTAGATGCTACCTGCAATTCCAGCCCAACCCCCGCCGTTCCCGGGCAGCCCACACAGGGAGACACTCAGGGAAGACAAGCGGATTGCTCCTAGGAGATCCCAGTCGCCACACACAGATGATTGATCCTCCCCACAATGAGAATTCCAGAACGCGGCCAGTGTGTGGGGGAGGTTTGGGGCCGCCATCCATTGCAGGTGCATGGTGTCACTGGTGTTCCCTGTCAGGGGGAAGTCCGCTAATTACCTTATCTGTGCAGGGGGATGCACTAGATGCTACCTGCATTTCCAGCCCAACCCCCGCATTTCCCTGGCAGACCGCACTATGAGACACTCGGGGAAGACACTCTGAGGGCTCCTAGGAGATCCCAGGCGCTGCAGACTAAGGACGGAACCTCGCCACACTCAGAATTCAGGAACGCGTCCGAGTGGGTGGGGGAGTTTTGGGGCCGACCTCCACGCAGCTGCCTGGTGTCACAGGTGTTCCCTGGCAGGGGGAAGACCGCTAATTACCTCATCTGTCCAGGGGGAGGCACTAGATGCTACCTGTTTTTCCAGCACAACCCCCGAATTTCCCCGGCAGCCTGCTTAAGAGTCACTCAGTTAAGACACGTGGAGGGCTCCTAGGAGATCCCAGGCGCTGCAGACAGTGGACGGAACGTCGCCACTCTCAGAATTCAGGAATGCGGCCGAGGGTGTTAGGGAGTTTTGGGGCCGCCCTCCACGCAGCTGCCTGGTGTCACAGGTGTTCCCTGGCTGGGGGAAGACCGCTAATTACCTCTTCAGTCCAGGGGGAGGCACTAGATGCTATCTGTGTTTCCAGCACAACCCCCGAATTTCCCCGGCAGCCTGCTTAAGAGTCACTCAGTTAAGACACGCGGAGGGCTCCTAGGAGATCCCAGGCGCTGCAGACAGAGGACGGAACCTCGCCACAGTCAGAATTCCGGAACGCGGCCGAGTGGGTGGGGGAGGATTGGGGCCGCCTTCCTCGCAGCTGCCTGGTGTCACAGGTGTTTCCTGGTAGGGGGAAGTCCGCTAATTACCTGATCTGTGCAGGGGGAGGCACTAGATGCTACCTGCATTTCCAGCCCAAACCCCGCCTTTCCCCGGCAGCCCGCACTATGAGACACTCGGGGAAGACAAGCGGAGTGCTCCTAGGAGATCCAAGGCGCCGCAAACAGAGGACTTAACCTCCCCACAATGAGATTTCCAGAACGCGGCCAAGTGGGTGGGGGAGAATTTGGGCCGTATTCCATGCAGCTGCATGGAGTCACAGCTCTTCCCTGGCAGGAGGAAGTCAGGTAATTACCTAATCTGTGCAGGGGGAGGCACTAGATGCTACCTGCATTTTAAACCCAACCCCCGCCTTTCCCAGGCAGCCCGCACTAAGGAACACTTGGGGAAGACACTCAGAGGGCACTTAGTAGATCCCAGGCGCTGCAGACAGAGGACAGAACCTCGCCACACTCAGAATTCCGGAACGCGGCCGAGTAGGTGGGGGAGGTTTGGGGCCGCCCTCCACGTAGCTGCCTGGTGTAACAGTTGTTCGCTGGGAGGAAGAAGTCCGCTAATTACCTGATCTGTGCACGGGGAGGCACTAGAAGCTATCTGCATTTCCAGCACAACACCAGCCTTTCCCCGGCAGCCCACACTAGGAGAAACTCGGAGAAGACACGCGGATGTCTCCTAGGAGATCCCAGGCGCTACAAACAGAGGACGGAACCTCGCCACACTCAGAAATCAGGAACGCGGCCGAGTGGGTGGGGGAGGTTTCGGGCCGCCCTCCACGCAGCTGCTTGTTGTCACAGGTGTTCCCTGGCAGGGGGAAGTCCGCTAATTACCTGATCTGTGCAGGGGGAGGCACTAGATGCTTCCTGTATTTCCAGCACAACCCCCGCCTTTCCCCGGCAGCCCGCACTAGGGGACACTCAGGCAAGACAAGCGGAGTGCTCCTAGTAGATCCCACGCGCCGAAAACAGAGGACTGAACCTCCCCAAAATGAGAATTAAAGAACGCGGCCAGTGGGTGGGGTAGGTTTGGGTCCGCCCTCCATGCAGGTGCATGGTGTCACAGGTGTTCCCTGGCAGGGGGAAGACCGCTAATTACCTCATCTGTCCAGGGGGAGGCACTAGATGCTACCTGTGTTTCCAGCACAACCCCCAACTTTTCCCGGCAGCCCGCATAAGGGTCACTCGGGGAAGACACGCGGAGGGCTCCTAGGAGATCCCAGGCGCTGCAGAAAGTGCATGGAACCTCGCCACACTCAGAATTCCAGAACGTGGCCGAGTGGGTGGGGGAGTTTTGGGGCCGCCCTCCAAGCAGCTGCCTGGTGTCACAGGTGTTCCCGGGCAGGGGGAATTCCGCTAAATACCTTATCTGTCCAGGGGAAGGCACTAGATGCTACCTGCATTTCCAGCCCAACCCCCGTCTTTCCGAGGCAGCCCACACTACGAGACACTCTGGGAAGGCACTCGGAGGGCTCCTAGGAGATCCCAGGCGCTGCAGACAGAGAACGGATCCTCGCCACACTCAGAATTCAGGAACGCGGCCGAGTGGGTGGGGGAGGTATGGGGCCGCCCTCCACGCAGCTGCCTGTTGTCACAGGTGTTCCCTGGCAGGGGAAGACCGCTAATTACCTCATCTGTCCAGGGGGATGCACTAGATGCTACCTGTGTTTCCAGCACAACCCCCGCCATTCCCAGGCAGCCCGCTCTAAGAGACACTTGGGGAAGACACTCAGAGGGCTCCTAGTAGATCCCAGGCGCTGCAGACAGAGGACGGAACCTCGCCACACTCAGAAGTCCGGAACGAGGCCGAGTGGGTTGGTGAGATTTGGGACCGCCCTCCACGAAGCTGCCTGTTGTCACAGGTGTTCCCTGGCAGGGGGAAGTCCGCTAATTATCGGATGTGTGCAGGGGGAGGCACTAGATGCTACCTGCATTTCCAGCCCAACCCCAGCCGTTCCTCAGCAGCCCGCACTAGGAAACACTAGAAGAAGACAAGCGGAGTGCTCCTAGGAGATCCCAGGCGCCGCACAAAGAGGACTCAACCTCCCCACTATGAGAATTCCAGAACGCGGCCAGTGTGTGGGGGAGGTTTGCGGCCGCCATCCATGAAGGTGCATGGTGTCACAGGTGTTCCCTGGCAGGAGGAAGTCGGCTAATTACCTGATCTTGCAGGGGGAGGCACTAGATGCTACCTGCATTTCCAGCCCAACCCACGCTTTTCCCTGGCAGCCAGCACAACGAGACACTCGGGGAAGACATTTGGCGTGCTCCTAGGAGATCCCAGGCGGTGCAGACAGGGGACGGAAACTCGCCACAATCAGAATTCCGGAACGCGGCCGAGTGGGTGGGGGAGGTTTGGGGCCGCACTCCACGCAGCTGCATGGTGTGACAGGTGTTCCCTGGCAGGAGGAAGTCCGCTAATTACCTGATCTGTGCCGGGGGAGGCACTAGATGCTACCTGCATTTCCATCCCAACCCGCAATTTCCCCGGCAGCCTACACTACGAGACACTCGGGTAAGACACGCGGAGGGCTCCTAGGAGATCCCAGGCGCTGCAGACAGGGGACGGAAACTCGCCACAATCAGAATTCTGGAACGCGGCCGAATGGGTGGGGGAGGATTTGGGGCCGCCCATCCACGCAGCTGCCTGGTGTCACAGTTGTTCGCTGGGAGGAGGAATTCCGCTAATTACCTGATCTGTGCCGGGGGATGCACTAGATGCTAACCTGTGTTTCCAGCCCTAACCCCCGCATTTATCCGGCAGCCCTCACTAGGAAACACTCGGGGAAGACACGCGGAGGGCTCCTAGGAGATCCCAGGCGCTGCAGACAGAGGACGGAACCTCGCCACACTCAGAATTCCGGAACTCGGCCGAGTGGGTGGGGGAAGTTTAGGGTCGCCTCCACGCAGCTGCCTGGTGTCACAGGTGTTCCCTGGCAGGGGGAAGTCCGCTAATTACGTGATCTGTGCAGGTGGAGGCACTAGATGCTTCCTGCATTTCCAGCACATCCCCCGCCTTTCCCCGGCAGCCCGCACTAGGGGACACTCAGGAAAGACAAGCGGAGTGCTCCTAGGAGATCCCACGCGCCGAAAACAGAGGACTGAACCTCCCCAAAATGAGAATTTCAGAACGCGGCCAGTGGGTGGGGGAGGTTTGGGGCCGCCCTCCATGAAGGTGCATGGTGTCACAGGTGTTCCCTGGCAGGGGGAAGACCGCTAATTACCTCATCTGTCCAGGGGGAAGCACTAGATGCTACCTGTGTTTCCAGCACAACCCCCAAATTTTCCCGGCAGCCCGCATAAGAGTCACGCGGGGAAGACACGCGGAGGGCTCCTAGGAGATCCCAGGCGCTGCAGAAAGTGCATGGAACCTCGCCACACTAAGAATTCCAGAACGTGGCCGAGTGGGAGGGTGAGTTTTGGGGCCGCCCACCAAGCAGCTGCCTGGTGTCACAGGTGTTCCCGGGCAGGGGGAATTCCGCTAAATACCTTATCTGTCCAGGGGAAGGCACTAGATGCTACCTGCATTTCCAGCCCAACCCCCGCCTTTCCCAGGCAGCCCACACTACAAGACACTCTGGGAAGGCACTCGGAGGGCTCCTAGGAGATCCCAGGCGCTGCAGACAGAGAACGGATCCTCGCCACACTCAGAATTCAGGAACGCGGCCGAGTGGGTGGGGGAGGTATTGGGCCGCCCTCCACGCAGCTGCCTGTTGTCACAGGTATTCCCTGGTAGGGGAAGACCGCTAATTACCTCATCAGTCCAGGGGGATGCACAAGATGCTACCTGTGTTTCCAGCACAACCCCCGCCATTCCCAGGCAGCCCGCTCTAAGAGACACTTGGGGAAGACACTCAGAGGGCTCCTAGTAGATCCCAGGCGCTGCAGACAGAGGACGGAACCTCGCCACACTCAGAAGTCCGGAACGAGGCCGAGTGGGTTGGTGAGATTTGGGACCGCCCTCCACGAAGCTGCCTGGTGTCACAGGTGTTCCCTGGCAGGGGGAAGTCCGCTAATTATCGGATGTGTGCAGGGGGAGGCACTAGATGCTACCTGCATTTCCATCCCAACCCCCGCCTTTCCCCGGCAGCCCGCACTGGGAGACACTCGGGCAAGACAAGCGGAGTGCTCCTAGGAGATCCCAGGCGACAAAAACAGAGGATTGAAACTCCCCACAATGAGAATTCCAGAACGCGGCCATTGGGTGAGGGAGATTTGGGGCCGCCCTCCACGCAGCTGCCAGTTTTCACAGGTGTTCCCTCGCAGGGGGCAGACCGCTAATAACCTCATCGGTCCAGGGGGAGGCACTAGATGCTACCTGTGTTTCCAGCCCTACCCCCGCCGTTCCCCGGCAGCCCACACAGGGAGACACTCAGGGAAGACAAGCGGAGTGCTCCTAGGAGATCCCAGTCGCCACACACAGATGATTGAACCTCCCCACAATGAGAATTCCAGAACGCGACCAGTGTGTGGGGGAGGTTTGGGGCCGCCATCCATGAAGGTGCATGGTGTCACAGGTGTTCCCTGACAGGAGGAATTCCGCTAATTACCTTATCTGTGCAGGGGGAGGCACTAGATGCTACCTGCATTTCCAGCCCAACCCCCGCCTTTCCCCGGCAGCCCGCAATAGGAAACACTCGGGGAAGACACGCGGAGGTCTCCAAGGAGATCCCAGGCGCTGAGTCAGGGAACGGAAACTCGCCACACTCAGAATTCCGGAACGCAGCCGAGTGGGTGCTGGAAGTTTGGGGCTGCCCTCCACGCAGCTGCCCGGTGTCACAGTTGTTCGCTGGGAGGAAGAAGTCCGCTAATTACCTGATCTGTGCAGGGTGAGGCACTAGATGCTACCTGCATTTCCAGCCCAACCCCCGCCTTTCCCCGGCAGCCCACACTAGGAGAAACTCGGAGAAGAAACGCAGATGTCTCCTAGGAAATCCCAGGCGCTGCAGACAGAGGACGGAACCTCGCCAAACCCAGAATTCAGGAACGCGGCCGAGTGGGAGGGGGAGGTTTCGGGCCGCCCTCCATGCAGCTGCTTGGTGTCACAGGTGTTCCCTCGCAGGGGCAGACCGCTAATAACCTCATCGGTCCAGGGGGAGGCACTTGATGCTACCTGTGTTTCCAGCACAAACCCCGCATTTCTCCGGCAGCCCGCATAATAGTCACTCGGGGAAGACACGCGGAGGGCTCATACGAGATCCCAGGCGCCGCAACAGAGGACTGAATCTCCCCACAATGATTATACCAGAACACGGCCTAGTGGGTGGGGGAGGTTTGGGTCCGCCCTCCATGCAGCTGCATGGTGTCACAGCTGTTACCTTGCAGGAGGAATTCCGGTAATTACCTCATCTGTGCAGGGGGAGGCACTAGATGCTACCTGCATTTCCAGCCCAACCCCCGACTTTCCCAGGCAGCCAGCACTAAGAGAAACTTGGGGAAGACACGCGGATGGTTCCTATGTGATCCCAGGTGCTGCAGACAGAGGACGGAACCTCGCCACACTCAGAATTCCGGAACGCAGCCGAGTGGGTGGGGGAGGTTTAGGGTCGCCCTCCTCGCAGCTGCCTGGTGTCACAGGTGTACCCTGGAAGGGGGAAGTCCGCTAATTACCTGATCTGTGCAGGAGGAGGCAAAAGATGCTACCTGCATTTCCAGCCCAACCCCCGCCTTTCCCGGGCAGGCCGCACTAGGAGACACTCGGGCAAGACAAGCGGAGTGCTCCTAGGAGATCCCAGGAGATGAAAACAGAGGACTGAAACTCCCCACAATGAGAATTCCAGAACGCGGCCATTGGGTGAGGGAGATTAGGGGCCGCCCTCCACGCAGCTGCCAGTTTTCACAGGTGTTCCCTGGCAGGGGGAAGTCCGCTAATTACCTCATCTGTCCAGGGGGAGGCACTAGATGCTACCTGCATTTCCAGCCCAACCCCCGCCTTTCCCCGGCAGCCCATACTAGGAGAAACTCGGGGAAGACACGCGTAGGGCTCCTAGGAGATCCCAGGCGCTGCAGACAGAGGACAGAACCTCGCCACACTCAGAATTCCGGAACGTGGCCGAGTGGTTAGGGGAGTTTTGGGGCCGCCCCCCACGCAGCTGCCTGGTGTCACAGGTGTTCACTGGCAGGGGTAAGTCCGCTAATTACCTGATCTGTGCAGGGGGAGGCACTAGATGCTACCTGCATTTCCATTCCAACCCCCGATTTCCCCGGCAGCCTGCACTACGAGTCACTCGGGGAAGACACTCTTAAGGCTCCTAGGAGATCCCAGGCGCTGCAGACAGAACACGGAACCTCGCCACACTCAGAATTCAGGAACGCGGCAGAGTTGGTGGGCGAGGATTGGGGCCGCACTCCATGCAGCTGCCTGATGTCCCAGGTGTTCCCTGGCAGGGGGAAGACCGCTAATTACCTCATTTGTCCAGGGGGATGCACTAGATGCTACCCGTGTTTCCAGCACAACCCCCGCCTTTACCTGGCAGCCGGAACTAGGAGACACTCGGGGAAGACACGTGGAGGGCTCCTAGGAGATCCCAGGTGCTGCAGACAGAGGACGGAACCTCGCCACACTCAGAATTCCGAAACGCGGCCGAGTGAGTGCGAGAGGTTTAGGTTCGAACTCCACGCAGCTGCATGGTGTCACAGGTGTACCCTGGATGGGGGAAGTCTGCTAATTACCTGATATGTGCAGGGAGAGGCACTAGATGCTACCTGCATTTCCAGCCCAACCCCCGCCTTTCCCCGGCAGCCCGTACTAGGAGAAACTCGGGGAAGACACGCGGAGGGCTCCTAGGAGATCCCAGGTGCTGCAGACAGAGGACAGAACCTCGCCAAACTCAGAATTCCGGAACGTGGCCGAGTGGTTATGGGAGGTTTGGGGCCGCCCTCCACGCAGCTGCCTGGTGTCACAGGTGTTCACTGGCAGGAGGAATTCCGCTAATTACCTGATCTGTGCAGGGGGAGGTACTCGATGCTACCTGCATTTCCATTCCAACCCCCGATTTCCCCGGAAGCCCGCACTAGGAGACACTCGGGGAAGACACTTGGAGGGCTCCTAGGAGATCCCAGGCACTGCAGACAGGGGATGGAACCTCGCCACACTCAGAATTCCAGAACGTGGCTGAGTGTGTGGGGGAGGTTTCGGGCCACCCTTCACGCAGCTGCCTGGTGTCACAGGTTTTCCCTGGCAGGGGGATTTCCGCTAATTACCTGATTCGTCCAGGGGGAGGCACTAGATGCTACCTGCATTTCCAGCCCAACCCCCACCTTCCCCAGGCAGCACGCACTAGTAGACACTCGGGGAAGACACGTGCAAGGCTCCTAGGAGATCCCAGTCGCTGCAGGCAGAGGTCGAAACCTCGCCTCTCTCAAATTCCGGAACGCGACTGAGTGGGTTGGGGAGGTTTTGGGACGCCCTACACGCAGCTGCCTGGTTTCACGGGTGTTCCCTGGCATCAGGAAGTCCGTTAAATTCCTGATCTGTGCAGGGGGAGGCAGTAGATGCTACCTGCATTTCCAGCCCTAACCCCGCCTTTCCCCAGCAGCCCGCACTACGAGACACTCGGGGAAGACACTCGGAGGGCTCCTAGGAGATCCCAGGCGCTGCAGACCTAGGACGGAACCTCGGCACACTCAGAATTCCGGAACGCGCCCGAATGTGTTGGGGAGGTTTGGGGCCGCCCTCCACGCAGATGCCTGGTGTCACATGTGTTCCCTGGCAGGAGGAAGTCCGCTAATAACCTCATCTGTCCAGGGGGAGGCTCTAGATGCTACCTGTGTTTCCAGCACAACCCCCGCGTTTCCCCGGCAGCCCGCACTTTGAGACACTCGGGGAAGACACGCGGAGGGCTCCTAGGGGATCCCAGGCGCTGCAGACCTAGGACTGAACCTCGTCACACTCAGAATTCCAGAATGCAGCCGAGTGGGTGGGGGAGGTTTGGGGCCATCATCCACGCAGCTGCCTGGTGTCACAGGTGTTCCCTGGCTGGGGGAATTCCGCTAATTACCTGATCTGTGCAGGGGGAGGCACTAGATGCTACCTGCATTTCCAGCCCCAACCCCGCATTTCCCCGGCAGCCCGCACTAGGAGACACTCGGGGAAGACACGCGGAGGTCCCCTAGGAGATCCCAGTCGCTGCAAAAAGAGGACGGATCCTCGCCACAATCAGAATTCCGGAACGCGGCCGAGTGGTTGGGGGAGGTTTGGGGCCGCCCACCACGCAGCTGCATGTTGTCACAGGTGTTCCCTGGCATGGGGAAGACCGCTAATTACCTGATCTGTCCAGGGGGAGGCACTAGATGCTACCCGTGTTTCCAGGCCAACGCCTGCCTTTACCTGGCAGCCCTCTCTAGGAGACACTCGGGGAAGACACGTGGAGGGCTCCTAGGAGATCCCACGTGCTGCAGACAGAGGACAGAACCTCGTCACACTCAGAATTCCGGAACGCGGCCGAGTGGTTTGGAGAGTTTTAGGGAAGACCTCCACGAAGCTGCCTGGTGTCACAGGTGTTCCCTGGCAGGGGGAAGTCCGCTAATTACCTGATCAGTGCAGGGGGAGGCACTAGATGCTACCTGCATTTCCAGCACAACCCCCGCATTTCCCCGGAAGCCCGCACAAGGAGACACTCGGGGAAGACATTCGGAGGGTTCCTAGGAGATCCCAGGCACTGCAGAGAGAGGACGGAACCTCGCCAAACTCAGAATTCCGGAACGCTTCCGAGTGGTTTGGGGAGGTTTGGGGCCCCCCTCCACGCAGCGGCCTGGTGTCACACGTGTACCCTGGCTGGGGGAATTCCGCTAATTACCTGATCTGTGCAGGGGGAGGCAATAGATGCTACCTGCATTTCCAGCCAAACCCCCGCCTTTCCCCGGCAGCCCGACCTAGGAGACACTCGGGGAAGACACGAGAAGGGCTCCTAGGAGATCCCAGGTGCCGCAAAGAGAGGACAGAACCTTCCCACAATGAAAATTCCAGAACGAGGCCAAGTGGGTGGGGGAGGTTTGTGGCCGCCCTCCACGCAGTTTCCTGGTGTCACAGGTGTTCCCAGGTAGGGGGAAATCCGCTAATTACCTGATCTGTGCAGTGGGAGGCACTAGATGCTACCTGCATTTCCAGCCCAACCCCCGACTTTCCCCGGCAGCCCGCACTATGAAACACTCGGAGAAGACACGTGGAGGGCTCCTAGGAGATCCAAGGCGCTGCAGACAGTGGACGGAATCTCGCCACACTCAAAATTCCGGAACGCGCCGAGTGGTTTTGTGAGGTTTGGGGCCGCCCTCCACGAAGCTGCCTGGTGTCACAGGTGTTCCCTGGCAGGGGGAATTCCGCTAATTACCTGATCTGTGCAGGGGGAGGCACTAGATGCTACCTGCATTTCCAGCCCAACCCCCGCCTTTCCCCGGCAGCCCGCACTGGGAGACACTCGGGCAAGACAAGCGGAGTGCTCCTAGGAGATCCCAGGCGACAAAAACAGAGGATTGAAACTCCCCACAATGAGAATTCCAGAACGCGGCCATTGGGTGAGGGAGATTTGGGGCCGCCCTCCACGCAGCTGCCAGTTTTCACAGGTGTTCCCTCGCAGGGGGCAGACCGCTAATAACCTCATCGGTCCAGGGGGAGGCACTAGATGCTACCTGTGTTTCCAGCCCTACCCCCGCCGTTCCCCGGCAGCCCACACAGGGAGACACTCAGGGAAGACAAGAGGAGTGCTCCTAGGAGATCCCAGTCGCCACACACAGATGATTGAACCTCCCCACAATGAGAATTCCAGAACGCGACCAGTGTGTGGGGGAGGTTTGGGGCCGCCATCCATGCAGGTGCATGGTGTCACAGGTGTTCCCTGACAGGAGGAATTCCGCTAATTACCTTATCTGTGCAGGGGGAGGCACTAGATGCTACCTGCATTTCCAGCCCAACCCCCGCCTTTCCCCGGCAGCCCGCAATAGGAAACACTCGGGGTAGACACGCGGAGGTCTCCAAGGAGATCCCAGGCGCTGAGTCAGGGAACGGAAACTCGCCACACTCAGAATTCCGGAACGCAGCCGAGTGGGTGCTGGAAATTTGGGGCTGCCCTCCACGCAGCTGCCCGGTGTCACAGTTGTTCGCTGGGAGGAAGAAGTCCGCTAATTACCTGATCTGTGCAGGGTGAGGCACTAGATGCTACCTGCATTTCCAGCCCAACCCCCGCTTTTCCCTGGCAGCCAGCACAACGAGACACTCGGGGAAGACACTTGGCGTGCTCCTAGGAGATCCCAGGCGGTGCAGACAGGGGACGGAAACTCGCCACAATCAGAATTCCGGAACGCGGCCGAGTGGGTTGGGGAGGTTTGGGGCCGCACTCCACGCAGCTGCATGGTGTCACAGGTGTTCCCTGGCAGGAGGAAGTCCGCTAATTACCTGATCTGTGCCGGGGGAGGCACTAGATGCTACCTGCATTTCCATCCCAACCCGCGATTTCCCCGGCAGCCTACACTACGAGACACTCGGGTAAGACACGCGGAGGGCTCCTAGGAGATCCCAGGCGCTGCAGACAGGGGACGGAAACTCGCCACAATCAGAATTCTGGAACGCGGCCGAATGGGTGGGGGAGGTTTGGGGCAGCACTCCACGCAGCTGCCTGGTGTCACAGTTGTTCGCTGGGAGGAGGAAGTCCGCTAATTACCTGATCTGTGCAGGGTGAGGCACTAGAAGCTACCTGCATTTCCAGCCCAACCCCCGCCTTTCCCTGGCAGCCCGCACTAGGAGACACTTGGGCAAGACATGCGGAGTGCTCCTAGGTGATCCCAGGCGACAAAAACAGAGGATTGAAACTCCCCACAATGAGAATTCCAGAACGCGGCCATTGGGTGAGGGAGATTTGGGGCCGCCCTCCACGCAGCTGCCAGTTTTCACAGGTGTTCCCTCGCAGGGGCAGACCGCTAATAACCTCATCGGTCCAGGGGGAGGCACTAGATGCTACCTGTGTTTCCAGCCCTACCCCCGCCTTTCCCCGGCAGCCCGCAATAGGAAACACTCGGAGAAGACACGCGGAGGTCTCCAAGGAGATCCCAGGCGCTGAGTCAGGGAACGGAAACTCGCCACACTCAGAATTCCGGAACGCAGCCGAGTGGGTGCTGGAAGTTTGGGGCTGCCCTCCACGCAGCTGCCCGGTGTCACAGTTGTTCGCTGGGAGGAAGAAGTCTGCTAATTACCTGATCTGTGCAGGGTGAGGCACTAGAAGCTACCTGCATTTCCAGCCCAACCCCCGCCTTTCCCCGGCAGCCCACACTAGGAGAAACTCGGAGAAGAAACGCGGATGTCTCCTAGGAGATCCCAGGCGCTGCAGACAGAGGACGGAACCTCGCCAAACCCAGAATTCAGGAACGCGGCCGAGTGGGAGGGGGAGGTTTCGGGCCGCCCTCCACGCAGATGCTTGTTGTCACAGGTGTTCCCTCGCAGGGGGCAGACCGCTAATAACCTCATCGGTCTAGGGGGAGGCACTTGATGCTACCTGTGTTTCCAGCACAAACCCCGCATTTCTCCGGCAGCCCGCATAATAGTCACTCGAGGAAGACACGCGGAGGGCTCATACGAGATCCCAGGCGCCGCAACAGAGGACTGAATCTCCCCACAATGATTATACCAGAACACGGCCTAGTGGGTGGGGGAGGTTTGGGTCCGCCCTCCATGCAGCTGCATGGTGTCACAGCTGTTACCTTGCAGGAGGAATTCCGGTAATTACCTGATCTGTGCAGGGGGAGGCACTAGATGCTACCTGCATTTCCAGCCCAACCCCCGACTTTCCCAGGCAGCCAGCACTAAGAGAAACTTGGGGAAGACACGCGGATGGTTCCTATGTGATCCCAGGTGCTGCAGACAGAGGACGGAACCTCGCCACACTCAGAATTCCGGAACGCAGCCGAGTGGGTGGGGGAGGTTTAGGGTCGCCCTCCTCGCAGCTGCCTGGTGTCACAGGTGTTCCCTGGCAGGGGGAATTCCGCTAATTACCTGATCTGTGCAGGGGGAGGCACTAGATGCTACCTGCATTTCCAGCCCAACCCCCGCCGTTCCCGGGCAGCCCACACAGGGAGACACTCAGGGAAGACAAGCGGAGTGCTCCTAGGAGATCCCAGTCGCCACACACAGATGATTGATCCTCCTCACAATGAGAATTCCAGAACGCGGCCAGTGTGTGGGGGAGGTTTGGGGCCGCCATCCATGCAGGTGCATGGTGTCACTGGTGTTCCCTGTCAGGGGGAAGTCCGCTAATTACCTTATCTGTGCAGGGGGAGGCACTAGATGCTACCTGCATTTCCAGCCCAACCCCCGCCTTTCCCTGGCAGCCCGCACTACGAGACACTCGGGGAAGACACTCGGAGGGCTCCTAGGAGATCCCAGGCACTGCAGACAAGGGACGGAAAGTCGCCACACTCAGAATTCCGGAACGCGGCCGAGTGGTTTGGGGAGGTTTGGGGCCACCCTCCACGAAGATGCCTGGTGTCACTGGTGTTCCCTGGGAGGTGGAAGTCCGCTAATTATCTCATAAGTCCAGGGGGAGGCACTAGATGATACCAGCATTTCCAGCCCAACCCCCGCATTTCCCTGGCAGACCGCACTATGAGACACTCGGGGAAGACACTCTGAGGGCTCCTAGGAGATCCCAGGCGCTGCAGACTGAGGACGGAACCTCGCCACACTCAGAATTCAGGAACGTGTCCGAGTGGGTGGGGGAGATTTGGGGCCGACCTCCACGCAGCTGCCTGGTGTCACAGGTGTTCCCTGGCAGGGGGAAGACCGCTAATTACCTCATCTGTCCAGGGGGAGGCACTAGATGCTACCTGTTTTTCCAGCACAACCCCCGAATTTCCCCAGCAGCCCGCTTAAGAGTCACTCAGTTAAGACACGCGGAGGGCTCCTAGGAGATCCCAGGCGCTGCAGACAGTGGACGGAACGTCGCCACTCTCAGAATTCAGGAATGAGGCCGAGGGTGTTAGGGAGTTTTGGGGCCGCCCTCCACGCAGCTGCCTGGTGTCACAGGTGTTCCCTGGCTGGGGGAAGACCGCTAATTACCTCTTCAGTCCAGGGGGAGGCACTAGATGCTATCTGTGTTTCCAGCCAAACCCCCGCCTTTCCCCAGCAACCCGCACAGGGAAACAATAGGAGAAGACACGCGGATGGCTCCTAGGAGATCCCAGGCGCTGCAGACAGAGGACGGAACCTCGCCACACTCAGAAGTCCGGAACGAGGCCGAGTCGGATGGTGAGATTTCGGACCGCTCTCCACGAAGCTGCCTGGTGTCACAGGTGTTCCCTGGCAGGGGAAATCCGCTAATTATCTGATGTGTGCAGGGGGAGGCACTAGATTCTACCTGCATTACCAGCCCAACCCCCGCCGTTCCCCGGCAGCCCGCACTAGGAAACACGAGGAGAAGACAAGCGGAGTGCTCCTAGGAGATCCCAGGCGCCGCACACAGAGGACTCAACCTCCCCACTATGAGAATTCCAGAACGCGGCCAGTGTGTGGGGGAGGTTTGGGGCCGCCATCCATGAAGGTGCATGGTGTCACAGGTGTTCCCTGGCAGGAGGAAGTCGGCTAATTACCTGATCTTGCAGGGGGAGGCACTAGATGCTACCTGCATTTCCAGCCCAACCCCCGCCTTTCCCTGGCAGCCAGCACAACGAGACACTCGGGGAAGACACTTGGAGTGCTCCTAGGAGATCCCAGGCAGTGCAGACAGAGGACGGAACCTCGCCACACTCAGAATTCCGGAACGCGGCCGAGTTGTTTGGGGATGTTTGGGGCCGCCCACCACGCAGCTCCCTGTTGTCACTGGTGTTCCCTGGCAGGGGGAATTCCGCTAATTACCTGATCTGTGCAGGGGGAGGCACTAGATGCTACCTGCATTTCCAGCCCAACCCCGGCATTTCCCCGGCAGCCCGCACTAGGAGACACTCGGGGAAGACACGCGGAGGGCTCCTAGGAGATCCCAGGCGCTGCAGAAAGAGGACGGAACCTCGCCACACTCAGAATTCCGGAACGCAGCCGAGTGGGTTGGTGAGTTTTGGGGCCGCCCTCCACGAAGCTGCCTGGAGTGACAGGTGTTCCCTGGCAGGGGGAAGTCCGCTAATTACCTGATCTGTGCAGGGGGAGGCACTAGATGCTTCCTGCATTTCCAGCACAACCCCCGCCTTTCCCCGGCAGCCCGCACTAGGGGACACTCAGGCAAGACAAGCGGAGTGCTCCTAGGAGATCCCACGCGCCGAAAACAGAGGACTGAACCTCCCCAAAATGAGAATTTAAGAACGCGGCCAGTGGGTGGGGTAGGTTTGGGGCCGCCCTCCATGCAGGTGCATGGTGTCACAGGTGTTCCCTGGCAGGGGTAAGACCGCTAATTACCTCATCTGTCCAGGGGGGAGGCACTAGATGCTACCTGTGTTTCCAGCACACCCCCAACTTTTCCCGGCAGCCCGCATAAGGGTCACTCGGGGAAGACACGCGGAGGGCTCCTAGGAGATCCCAGGCGCTGCAGAAAGTGCATGGAACCTCGCCACACTCAGAATTCCAGAACGTGGCCGAGTGGGTGGGGGAGATTTGGGGCCGCCCTCCAAGCAGCTGCCTGGTGTCACAGGTGTTCCCGGGAAGGGGGAATTCCGCTAAATACCTTATCTGTCCAGGGGAAGGCACTAGATGCTACCTGCATTTCCAGCCCAACCCCCGTCTTTCCGAGGCAGCCCACACTACGAGACACTCTGGGAAGGCACTCGGAGGGCTCCTAGGAGATCCCAGGCGCTGCAGACAGAGAACGGATCCTCGCCACACTCAGAATTCAGGAACGCGGCCGAGTGGGTGGGGGATGTATGTGTCCGCCCTCCACGCAGCTGCCTGTTGTCACAGGTGTTCCCTGGCAGGGGAAGACCGCTAATTACCTCATCTGTCCAGGGGGATGCACTAGATGCTACCTGTGTTTCCAGCACAACCCCCGCCATTCCCAGGCAGCCCGCTCTAAGAGACACTTGGGGAAGACACTCAGAGGGCTCCTAGTAGATCCCAGGCGCTGCAGACAGAGGACGGAACCTCGCCACACTCAGAAGTCCGGAACGAGGCCGAGTGGGTTGGTGAGATTTGGGACCGCCCTCCACGAAGCTGCCTGTTGTCACAGGTGTTCCCTGGCAGGGGGAAGTCCGCTAATTATCGGATGTGTGCAGGGGGAGGCACTAGATGCTACCTGCATTTCCAGCCCAACCCCAGCCGTTCCTCGGCAGCCCGCACTAGGAAACACTAGAAGAAGACAAGCGGAGTGCTCCTAGGAGATCCCAGGCGCCGCACAAAGAGGACTCAACCTCCCCACTATGAGAATTCCAGAACGCGGCCAGTGTGTGGGGGAGGTTTGCGGCCGCCATCCATGAAGGTGCATGGTGTCACAGGTGTTCCCTGGCAGGAGGAAGTCGGCTAATTACCTGATCTTGCAGGGGGAGGCACTAGATGCTACCTGCATTTCCAGCCCAACCCCCGCTTTTCCCTGGCAGCCAGCACAACGAGACACTCGGGGAAGACACTTGGCGTGCTCCTAGGAGATCCCAGGCGGTGCAGACAGGGGACGGAAACTCGCCACAATCAGAATTCCGGAACGCGGCCGAGTGGGTGGGGGAGGTTTGGGGCCGCACTCCACGCAGCTGCATTGTGTCACAGGTGTTCGCTGGGAGGAGGAAGTCCGCTAATTACCTGATCTGTGCAGGGTGAGGCACTAGAAGCTACCTGCATTTCCAGCCCAACCCCCGCCTTTCCCTGGCAGCCCGCACTAGGAGACACTCGGGCAAGACAAGCGGAGTGTTCCTAGGAGATCCCAGGCGACAAAAACAGAGGATTGAAACTCCCCACAATGAGAATTCCAGAACGCAGCCATAGGGTGAGGGAGATTTGGGGCCGCCCTCCACGCAGCTGCCAGTTTTCACAGGTGTTCCCTCGCAGGGGGCAGACCGCTAATAACCTCATCGGTCCAGGGGGAGGCACTAGATGCTACCTGTGTTTCCAGCCCTACCCCCGCCTTTCCCCGGCAGCCCGCAATAGGAAACACTCGGGGAAGACACGCGGAGGTCTCCAAGAAGATCCCAGGCGCTGAGTCAGGGAACGGAAACTCGCCACACTCAGAATTCCGGAACGCAGCCGAGTGGGTGCTGGAAGTTTGGGGCTGCCCTCCACGCAGCTGCCCGGTGTCACAGTTGTTCGCTGGGAGGAAGAAGTCTGCTAATTACCTGATCTGTGCAGGGTGAGGCACTAGAAGCTACCTGCATTTCCAGCCCAACCCCCGCCTTTCCCCGGCAGCCCACACTAGGAGAAACTCGGAGAAGAAACGCGGATGTCTCCTAGGAGATCCCAGGCGCTGCAGACAGAGGACGGAACCTCGCCAAACCCAGAATTCAGGAACGCGGCCGAGTGGGAGGGGGAGGTTTCGGGCCGCCCTCCACGCAGCTGCTTGGTGTCACAGGTGTTCCCTCGCAGGGGCAGACCGCTAATAACCTCATCGGTCTAGGGGGAGGCACTTGATGCTACCTGTGTTTCCAGCACAAACCCCGCATTTCTCCGGCAGCCCGCATAATAGTCACTCGGGGAAGACACGCGGAGGGCTCATACGAGATCCCAGGCGCCGCAACAGAGGACTGAATCTCCCCACAATGATTATACCAGAACACGGCCTAGTGGGTGGGGGAGGTTTGGGTCCGCCCTCCATGCAGCTGCATGGTGTCACAGCTGTTACCTTGCAGGAGGAATTCCGGTAATTACCTCATCTGTGCAGGGGGAGGCACTAGATGCTACCTGCATTTCCAGCCCAACCCCCGACTTTCCCAGGCAGCCAGCACTAAGAGAAACTTGGGGAAGACACGCGGATGGTTCCTATGTGATCCCAGGCGCTGCAGACAGAGGACGGAACCTCGCCACACTCAGAATTCCGGAACGCAGCCGAGTGGGTGGGGGAGGTTTAGGGTCGCCCTCCTCGCAGCTGCCTGGTGTCACAGGTGTTCCCTGGCAGGGGGAATTCCGCTAATTACCTGATCTGTGCAGGGGGAGGCACTAGATGCTACCTGCATTCCAGCCCAACCCCCGCCGTTCCCGGGCAGCCCACACAGGGAGACACTCAGGGAAGACAAGCGGATTGCTCCTAGGAGATCCCAGTCGCCACACACAGATGATTGATCCTCCCCACAATGAGAATTCCAGAACGCGGCAGTGTGTGGGGGAGGTTTGGGGGCCGCCATCCATGCAGGTGCATGGTGTCACTGGTGTTCCCTGTCAGGGGGAAGTCCGCTAATTACCTTATCTGTGCAGGGGGATGCACTAGATGCTACCTGCATTTCCAGCCCAACCCCCGCATTTCCCTGGCAGACCGCACTATGAGACACTCGGGGAAGACACTCTGAGGGCTCCTAGGAGATCCCAGGCGCTGCAGACTAGGACGGAACCTCGCCACACTCAGAATTCAGGAACGCGTCCGAGTGGGTGGGGGAGTTTTGGGGCCGACCTCCACGCAGCTGCCTGGTGTCACAGGTGTTCCCTGGCAGGGGGAAGACCGCTAATTACCTCATCTGTCCAGGGGGAGGCACTAGATGCTACCTGTTTTTTCCAGCACAACCCCCGAATTTCCCCGGCAGCCTGCTTAAGAGTCACTCAGTTAAGACACGTGGAGGGCTCCTAGGAGATCCCAGGCGCTGCAGACAGTGGACGGAACGTCGCCACTCTCAGAATTCAGGAATGCGGCCGAGGGTGTTAGGGAGTTTTGGGGCCGCCCTCCACGCAGCTGCCTGGTGTCACAGGTGTTCCCTGGCTGGGGGAAGACCGCTAATTACCTCTTCAGTCCAGGGGGAGGCACTAGATGCTATCTGTGTTTCCAGCACAACCCCCGAATTTCCCCGGCAGCCTGCTTAAGAGTCACTCAGTTAAGACACGCGGAGGGCTCCTAGGAGATCCCAGGCGCTGCAGACAGAGGACGGAACCTCGCCACAGTCAGAATTCCGGAACGCGGCCGAGTGGGTGGGGGAGGATTGGGGCCGCCTTCCTCGCAGCTGCCTGGTGTCACAGGTGTTCCTGGTAGGGGGAAGTCCGCTAATTACCTGATCTGTGCAGGGGGAGGCACTAGATGCTACCTGCATTTCCAGCCCAAACCCCGCCTTTCCCCGGCAGCCCGCACTATGAGACACTCGGGGAAGACAAGCGGAGTGCTCCTAGGAGATCCAAGGCGCCGCAAACAGAGGACTTAACCTCCCCACAATGAGATTTCCAGAACGCGGCCAAGTGGGTGGGGGAGAATTTGGGCCGTATTCCATGCAGCTGCATGGAGTCACAGCTCTTCCCTGGCAGGAGGAAGTCAGGTAATTACCTAATCTGTGCAGGGGGAGGCACTAGATGCTACCTGCATTTTAAACCAACCCCCGCCTTTCCCAGGCAGCCCGCACTAAGGAACACTTGGGGAAGACACTCAGAGGGCACTTAGTAGATCCCAGGCGCTGCAGACAGAGGACAGAACCTCGCCACACTCAGAATTCCGGAACGCGGGCCGAGTAGGTGGGGGAGGTTTGGGGCCGCCCTCCACGTAGCTGCCTGGTGTAACAGTTGTTCGCTGGGAGGAAGAAGTCCGCTAATTACCTGATCTGTGCACGGGGAGGCACTAGAAGCTATCTGCATTTCCAGCACAACACCAGCCTTTCCCCGGCAGCCCACACTAGGAGAAACTCGGAGAAGACACGCGGATGTCCTCCTAGGAGATCCCAGGCGCTACAAAACAGAGGACGGGAACCTCGCCACACTCAGAAATCAGGAACGCGGCCGAGTGGGTGGGGGAGGTTTCGGGCCGCCCTCCACGCAGCTGCTTGTTGTCACAGGTGTTCCCTGGCAGGGGGGAAGTCCGCTAATTACCTGATCTGTGCAGGGGGAGGCACTAGATGCTTCCTGTATTTCCAGCACAACCCCCGCCTTTCCCCGGCAGCCCGCACTAGGGGACACTCAGGCAAGACAGCGGAGTGCTCCTAGTAGATCCCACGCGCCGAAAACAGAGGACTGAACCTCCCCAAAATGAGAATTAAAGAACGCGGCCAGTGGGTGGGGTAGGTTTGGGGTCCGCCCTCCATGCAGGTGCATGGTGTCACAGGTGTTCCCTGGCAGGGGGAAGACCGCTAATTAACCTCATCTGTCCAGGGGGAGGCACTAGATGCTACCTGTGTTTTCCAGCACAACCCCCAACTTTTTCCCGGCAGCCCGCATAAGGGTCACTCGGGGAAGACACGCGGAGGGCTCCTAGGAGATCCCAGGCGCTGCAGAAAGTGCATGGAACCTCGCCACACTCAGAATTCCAGAACGTGGCCGAGTGGGTGGGGGAGTTTTGGGGCCGCCCTCCAAGCAGCTGCCTGGTGTCACAGGTGTTCCCGGGGCAGGGGGGGAATTCCGCTAAATACCTTATCTGTCCAGGGGAAGGCACTAGATGCTACCTGCATTTCCAGCCCAACCCCCGTCTTTCCGAGGCAGCCCACACTACGAGACACTCTGGGAAGGCACTCGGAGGGCTCCTAGGAGATCCCAGGCGCTGCAGACAGAGAACGGATTCCTCGCCACACTCAGAATTCAGGAACGCGGCCGAGTGGGTGGGGGAGGTATGGGGCCGCCCTCCACGCAGCTGCCTGTTTGTCACAGGTGTTCCCTGGCAGGGGAAGACCGCTAATTACCTCATCTGTCCAGGGGGATGCACTAGATGCTACCTGTGTTTCCAGCACAACCCCCGCCATTCCCAGGCAGCCCGCTCTAAGAGACACTTGGGGAAGACACTCAGAGGGCTCCTAGTAGATCCCAGGCCGCTGCAGACAGAGGACGGAACCTCGCCACACTCAGAAGTCCGGAACGAGGCCGAGTGGGTTGGTGAGATTTGGGACCGCCCTCCACGAAGCTGCCTGTGTCACAGGTGTTCCCTGGCAGGGGGAAGTCCGCTAATTATCGGATGTGTGCAGGGGGAGGCACTAGATGCTACCTGCATTTCCAGCCCAACCCCAGCCGTTCCTCAGCAGCCCGCACTAGGAAACACTAGAAGAAGACAAGCGGAGTGCTCCTAGGAGATCCCAGGCGCCGCACAAAGAGGACTCAACCTCCCCACTATGAGAATTCCAGAACGCGGCCAGTGTGTGGGGGAGGTTTGCGGCCGCCATCCATGAAGGTGCATGGTGTCACAGGTGTTCCCTGGCAGGAGGAAGTCGGCTAATTACCTGATCTTGCAGGGGGAGGCACTAGATGCTACCTGCATTTCCAGCCCAACCCCACGCTTTTCCCTGGCAGCCAGCACAACGAGACACTCGGGGAAGACATTTGGCGTGCTCCTAGGAGATCCCAGGCGGTGCAGACAGGGGACGGAAACTCGCCACAATCAGAATTCCGGAACGCGGCCGAGTGGGTGGGGGAGGTTTGGGGCCGCACTCCACGCAGCTGCTGGTGACAGGTGTTCCCTGGCAGGAGGAAGTCCGCTAATTACCTGATCTGTGCCGGGGGAGGCACTAGATGCTACCTGCATTTCCATCCCAACCCGCAATTTCCCGGCAGCCTACACTACGAGACACTCGGGTAAGACACGCGGAGGGCTCCTAGGAGATCCCAGGCGCTGCAGACAGGGGACGGAAACTCGCCACAATCAGAATTCTGGAACGCGGCCGAATGGGTGGGGGAGGTTTGGGCCGCCCACCACGCAGCTGCCGGTGTCACAGTTGTTCGCTGGGAGGAGGAATTCCGCTAATTACCTGATCTGTGCCGGGGGATGCACTAGATGCTACCTGTGTTTCCAGCCCAACCCCCGCATTTATCCGGCAGCCCTCACTAGGAAACACTCGGGGAAGACACGCGGAGGGCTCCTAGGAGATCCCAGGCGCTGCAGACAGAGGACGGAACCTCGCCACACTCAGAATTCCGGAACTCGCGCCGAGTGGGTGGGGAAGTTTAGGGTCGCCTCCACGCAGCTGCCTGGTGTCACAGGTGTTCCCTGGCAGGGGGAAGTCCGCTAATATACGTGATCTGTGCAGGTGGAGGCACTAGATGCTTCCTGCATTTCCAGCACATCCCCCGCCTTTCCCGGCAGCCCGCACTAGGGGACACTCAGGAAAGACAAGCGGAGTGCTCCTAGGAGATCCCACGCGCCGAAAACAGAGGACTGAACCTCCCCAAAATGAGAATTTCAGAACGCGGCCAGTGGGTGGGGGAGGTTTGGGGCCGCCCTCCATGAAGGTGCATGGTGTCACAGGTGTTCCCTGGCAGGGGGAAGACCGCTAATTACCTCATCTGTCCAGGGGGAAGCACTAGATGCTACCTGTGTTTCCAGCACAACCCCCAAATTTTCCCGGCAGCCCGCATAAGAGTCACGCGGGGAAGACACGCGGAGGGCTCCTAGGAGATCCCAGGCGCTGCAGAAAGTGCATGGAACCTCGCCACACTAAGAATTCCAGAACGTGGCCGAGTGGGGGGTGAGTTTTGGGGACGCCCACCAAGCAG